>NW_023604295.1:38753704-38799832 GCF_014898055.3 Talpa occidentalis | reverse complement strand
TTTCCTCAAAATATGCCCCTTCAGAAAGTCCTTAAAAGTTCCCACCTTAAACTTTGTCTCACCCAGAACATTCCATGCACAAGCTCAACTTGAATCTTCTCCTGCTGTCTCACTCCCACACATTCACTTCACACTTCCAACCCCAACCTAAGACTATTTTCATTGCCCAGACTGTTGGTAACCACCTGTCTCCTTCACCACTTCAACAACTTGCTCTAAATGCCTGAAAGACTCCTCCTAGGTCATTCCCTGCAGATTCTGTTATAGATTCCAGGGTTTTGGCTTTCACCATTTTATGCCCCACAAATTTTGAGCCAATGGTTTCAAGAGAAGACTGTTTATTTGGATCACATAATAGAAGAGGAGTAGCAGGGGGAGGTACCATGTTCCCTCCCCCACTAACATGTACCCACCTTGGACTGGCTACTGGGAACTAGGGGCAGAGCTGAGCGGTCTGGTGATGCTATATAACCCAGAAAGCAGGTTGGGTCCAAAAGGGCTCTTGCTTCTCTGGTTTTAACCTGTGCCCAGGCTTGGAAGGAGATGCATGGAAGAGAGACATGTAGAAACTTTTGAAAGAGACACATGAGTGAGAGACATTTGGAGTCTGACAATGGCAGCTATTATCATGATGTGGTAGCTCTCTTGTCCCACTTCTTTGCCTTACCACTTACTTTTCTGCTGTTTTCACCAGAAGGTGCTTGAGACTTGTGGCAAGATTTGGGCCTCAGTGGACAGCTTTGGGCCAATCATGTTTGACTAGGCATTTGCCCATGAGGGGATGGGTGATTCTGGAAGTTTTACTGGGAAATTATTAGAAATATCTTTCTTCTCTTTCTCTCTATACACACTAAACCTATTAAAGATCTTTCACACTGAAAGTATGCTTCCTTTGTCTTTATGCAGGCAGATGGTAAGACCCATTTTAAAGCATGCATTCCTGTAGTTTTGGGGGGGGTCCATGGATGCGCCTTGGTCGCATGCTAACACCCTGAGCCATGCTCTGGACCTGAGAGCAGTGGTATCCTAATTTTATGAGGCTGGTTACTATGGCAAGATAATCAGGTAGTAGGCAGCAGTGTCAAAGCATGTTTAGGCTGGGCTACCCTGGGGCATGTGCAGAGGGTTACATGCTTCTTTTATTCCTCAATGTTGCATTAGCATCTTAAGTCTCCACCCAGGGTGCTCTCTTTTTTTTTATTTTTTTTTTTTTTTAGCATTCTAACAAGTGATGGGCCACTTTTAGGCCAGGTCTTTTGCTACCTGTGTAACCATTAGGTTTCAGCTAGTTCTGGTGCCATTGCCCAAAAGCAAGCATCCTCTACAGAACTGGGATCTCAGTAACTGGAAGGTTAGGCAAAGAAGGTCTAGGTCCTGGGATTCTGTAACAATTCCATACACTCAGGCCTGCATCAATGCAAACATTTCTTTAGTGACCCCCTACTAGTTGCTGAGCAATACTAGAGAAAATTTACATCGTTTTTTAAAAAATATTTTTTAAATTTAATTTTGTATAGAAGAACTGGGCTGTAGACCAGAGCCGTGGGGGTGAGGTAATTCACCAGAGACAGAGTGGGGAACAGAACAGGCAGATCGACTGAAATGCACTGCTGAGGGGAGCAGCAGGTGAGACAGGAAAATTCTGCTGCTCCATGTGTTGGTCAGCTCCCTGGCCAGGGGTTGAACTCAGATCATAGTGCTGATAGCACTGAGACTTAACCCCTAGATCACCAGGGAGGCCCCCAATAATTTATATATTAAAATATCAGGAGTCATTATAAAAATTTAAGCAGTGAAGTGTGATGTGATCTGATTTTATATTAAAGGGGGCTGGCTTGATAGGCAAGAAGTGAAGGCTTTTAGGGCTGAGACTGTGTATCACTGTAATCAATCATAACAGACCTGGACACTGCATAATTTAGGATTTTCAAGTGCCTTTGTAATGTTTACCTGTGGCCTGATTCCTGGCCCACTGGCACAATGACTGCTTCCAAACTTTGTCACACAAGCTGTGGCCCACCTCTGTCATGGTTTGTAGATTTTTTTGACTCATCACAAAGAAAACAAGAGTCCTTAAGTGGGAACATTTTCCCCAACCCCGACCCACATCCCCATCTTTCCCATTTTCCTTCCTTCTTGTCCACTTTTCTCAGAGGGACATGCACCCCTTCCTGTGCTCCTCACCCCTTCCATTCTCCTCTGAGAATGATTTCACCCATTATCTTCACTCTTTGAATCCTCAACCTTTTTCTCAACTGACTTTTCTTCTCTAAGAAGAAAAGAGAAAATCATATACCCTCTGTGTCATAAAAGATAATTTTTGCTATAACAGAAACAATTTGAGTAAGGTAAACATAGAGAGTTCATGATAAGATAGGTTAGTTTTCACCTAGATGGCAGGCTTTCCATGAAACTTAGGAAGGATTTGGAATCAGAGTTTGTGAATCTTCAATGCTCTCTGCACTTTGCATGCATCTTCTTTGTTCTGATACAGACCTATAGCTCACTTCATCTGACTCTCCAACCCAAGATTAACCAAACAATCCAAGAGAAAATGGTTTTCCTATTGACCCAAATTCTAAATGTCTTAGGGAAATATTGGCACAGTTTGCACATGTACCCCATTAAGGACCAATCAACTACAGTCAAAGAGGCAATCATGTACAGAAATAGCTTCCAGAAGTCCACCCCTTCACTATGTGGGTGGGGACACGGTTAGCAAGAAGTTGGATACATTATCTGAGTTGGATAAAATCTGCTTTGGTTATTGCCAAATCTCCCTCCATTGCTTTCTATCTGAAACACTTAACAGCATAGTCTCCACGTTGTCTCCACCTTTTTATGCCACTGTCCACTATATTCTACGTTCTGCTTCCTACTCACTATCATCAATTGATTTTCAATAAAGTCACTGGCCAATTTTCAAGCCAAAGGACAATTTTCTGTAACTGTTTCTCTAGACATCTCTTCAGCACTTAACACTGTTGGCGGCTCTTTTTACCTGGAAACTCAAAGCACTCTTTTAGTTAATTAAAATTCTTCAGTGCCTTATCATCACCTAAAGCTATGGTTTTTGATCTTTCCTTAATCACGGAACCCCTTACTTAGAAGAAAAAGTTTTTCATAGATTCCCATTAACAGATAGAAATGGAGCTGGTGTAGTCAGAACAGGGTTAGAGACTCAGACTCTTCCCATGTGACAATACTCCTTTCCTTCAGGTGACCTGCGAGTGGACTCCAAGGAGTCCTCCACTGAGTATGATTTGAAAACCATACATCTCAAAGATAAATTCCAAATTCCTTAATTCCGTACATAAGGTCTCTTTAGTCCAGCACCTGCCAACTGTTCCTGCCTTCTTTGCTGCCAATCTCTCTACTCTAAACTGGCTCATCCCTCATGAAGGAATTCTGCTCTTCCATGTGCTTCTCAGATGCCACACCCGCCACTACCATGATGCTTACTCTGCCTGAATGAGCCCCCTGATTTTGAATGCCCACTGGGCTCCAAGTCACCATTTAAAAATGCTTCAATGGGATCTCCTCAAGTAATTCCCCACCATTGTGGCAGGACATCTTTGTGCCCTGGTTGTTCTCTGCAGACCTGGAGCTCCTGGGTGGTGACATTATATTCCTTATCACCTGGCAGCTCTAGAACCTAGTCTGCCCACTGCCTGATCAATAAATCAATGTATTTTTCTCCCATAGTGTTCTTTTCCTTATTCAAATCTCCATGATTCCTCATGCACATGTGTGTATTTCCCCACCAGATTGTCAGCTAAGATGATACTTACATATTAGGGTGATTGTGAGAATTAAATAAGATGTACATAAATGTACCTAACAATGCCAGACTTGTTGGTAATTTTTCATCCTGGCGGTGTAACAGAATCCCCCATAGAATTTTTCATTGTTTTAACATGGATTCCTGAGCCTTATCTGGTAAATCAGATATTGCAAAGGGGGCCTCTGGGCATAAGTCCCACAGATGACTACTGATGTAGGACCTTCATAATTGAAACAATACTAGCTACTAATACTCATTTTGAAACTCCAGTATCTAGCACAGAGATCAGCAGTGTAGGTGCTCACTAAATATAGGTTGTGGTAAAAATGAACTAATGTTTTCAACATTCAGAGCACAACAATTTTTGTATTTAACAAGCCAAGGTTTTGAGGTAAAAAGGCAGATTTAGGTTAAAGGGTCCCAGACCACAACTTACTTCTGTCCATCATTGTTAAGTCTGTGCTCCTGTGAGCCTTCTGCTGCTCTTCCTTCCTTCCAGCCCTTCCCACCTTCCTGCCTTTATTATTTAGTTGGAAGAAGTGCTCTGCCCAACTATAATCCCCGTGGAACCCGAACATCAAGGTTTCAAAGCACTTGTTTCCTGGCTTCTTGATTTGTCTGTGGTCTATCTCTGAGAGATTTCCTGGAAGGTTTCCTCCCTCACAACCACATTTAATTGATCCACAGATGCTATTAACTGTTCCCCATGTGATAGCTCTTGAACTGATGCCCACCTTCAAACCTCAGGGACCCTGCCTTGGTTTAAGCTTTTGCCTGGATTATTCCAAACAGCTCTCTTTTTTTCCTGTAACTTTTTAAAAATTAAGATAACATTGTTTGACAACAACATATCTGATTTAGAAGAATAGGTTCACACCTCTTCACATGCATGTTACCACACCACCATCACCACCAACACACTCATAATCCTAAAAATAGCACCCTTATAGGGTTGCTTGGCTATTATGGGTTGAATTGTGTTCTCCCCCAAATTATAAGTTGAAATCTAACCCCTAAGTATCTATTCTAATGTGACTCTATTTGGAGATGGGCCCTTTAGGGATGGCAATAAAGTTAAATGAGGTTATAAAGATGGGGCCCTCCCTAATCCAATATGAGAGTAGTCCTTATAATAAGAGGTAGCGACATCAGGAGCGTGTACATGTGGAGAAAAGGCGATGTGAGGATACGCCAAGAAGATAACCACCTATAAACCAGGAAAGAAGCCCCTGGAGAAGACAAAACTGCCAACAACTTGATTTTGAACTTCCAGCCTCCAGAACTGTGAGAAAATTAATTTCTGTAGTTTAAAGCAACCAGACTGTGTTTTTTTGTTATGGCTATCAAAGAAAACAAGTATAATCACTGTCTTTGAATGCCCTGAATGTCTGGGGAATCCTCCACTTTACACTTTCCACTGTCAATGCTGGAAGATGAGTGTCATTCTCTTTCCCAGTAGTTCAGGATCCAATCTGGGGACTGGACTGGCAGCCATGGGCGATGCATCTTGGTTCTCAAGGCTCAGTGGCAGTGGCTCAGGGAGGCAGTATTTCTTGGCAGTGTTGGTGCTGGTGCAGGCTGTATGTCTGTAGTGGGTGGCAGAGGCGTGTTCACAGGATCAGTCTGGGCTGTGATTATAGGATCGCCATCGTCCTGGGGACCTTGGGGCCTACCCAACAGCTTTTTACAATTTACTTTAGAAAATTAACTTTACTGAGCAAGGTTTACTTACACTAAAGTGTACCCATTTGATGATTCAGTAAGCTTTGATAAATACTTAAATTGCCACCACAAACAAAATATAGAATGTTTCTATCATCCCAAAAAGTTCCCTGTGATCCTTTGTAGTCACTCTTCTCTCTACTCCCCATTTTATACAATCACTGATACATTTTCAGTCACTATAGATTAGTTTTGCCTTTCTTAAAGAAACTGAATCACATAGCATATGCTTTGTTCATTCAAAGTAACATTTTTGGAATCTATCCCCAGACCCAGTTTCAGTAATTTGTGCCTTTTTATTGCAGAGTTGTGTTCCACTGTATGGACATACCATAATTTATGTTTTCACCTGTTGAGGGGTATTTGCATTGTCTCTTATTAATAAAGCTTCCACGAACACTGTTATGCCTGTATCCCCCTAAAACTGAAGGCCTAACCCTAATGTCTTTGGAAATGATGTGTTTGTATTAGTCACCATCTTCCCTTTGTGTTCTTGGCCTGGCAAGAAATGTCTTTGGAAATGAAGCCTCTAAGGAAGCAATTAAGGTTAAATGGGGTTATAAAAGTGAAACTCTGATCAAATAGGATTAGTGTCCTAGTAAGAAGAAACACCGGAGAGCTTGCTCTTTTTCTCCTTCTCTCCACATAAGCAGAGGAGAGGCCATTTAAGGACAAGGGAGAAAGCAGCCAGCCACAACCCATGGGGTGAGTGCTCACCAGCCACCAACCTTGCTAGCACCTTGATCTTGGACTTCGTCTCCAGAACTGTGAGAAAATGGATTTCTGTTGTTTAAGCCACATAGTCGTTGGTACTTTGTTATGATAGCTTGAGCTGACTAATACAAACACCAAACAGCATTTTAAGGAATTCCTTTTCTGCTTAAACTAGCCAGAGTTGGTTTATGTTGCTTGTTAAACTTAAAAACCAGGACTCAAATGGTTTGTTGACTGCTGTTTTGGCAGTGGTGGTGTAAGTACAAAAGGCAGAGCTGCTGAGAAAGGCCAGAGCATCTCCTGTGTACCAGGCCCAGAACACAAAGGGAAGACGCTGCCGTATTTTGGGCCAGGAGTGATGTGACCTGGTAAGCATTTTAGAAGGTTAATTTGCAGTAGCAATGCAGAGACTAAATTGGAGAAAATGAGACCGGGAGTATATTAGTTTGCTAAGGCTATCAGACCAAAATACCATACTGGGTGACTTATACAACAGAAATAATTTTCTCATAGTTCTGGACCCTGGAAGTCCAAAATCAAGCCACTGACTAGTAAATGGCTGTCTTCTCTTTGTACCCTTCCCTGGCCTTCTCTGTGTGTGTGTGTGTCACTGGTGTCCCTTCCTTTTTTTATAAGGACACCAGTTCATATTGAATTAGGGCCCTACCTTTATGACTTCATTTAAGTTTAATTACCTTCTTGTCTCCAAATTTAGGCACATTAGGGATTAGGGTTTTAACATTAAATTTGGGAAGGGAGGAGGCAGGGACATAATTCAGTTTATAACAGTAACCAAAAAATGATGACAAAGTTCATTTCCCTCACTTTCCCTATTTGCTTGCTTCCACACAGCATTCCCTGCACTTAGACTAGCCTTCCTAGATCTTCAGCAGGAAATCTTCCCTCTGGATTTGGACCCCTTACTTGCAAGCCCACATGTATACTCCATGTCCGATACTTATTGTACTGTCCCTGCACTCAACAGCAGGAGCCAACCCTCTTTCTGTGTCCTGGTGTGTAGCCCAGTGCCTAGCTCTTAGTCAATGCTCCACAAATGTGTGTTGAAGGAGCCGCTCTCCATTGTTCTTTTCACCGTTATGCTAAAGTAATAAACCATCCAGAGTTCCCAGGTATACTATGCTATTTAAGGTTCCTGGACCTCTGCATAGGCTGCTTGCTTTACAAAAGAAATAATATGCTCCCTCCTCGCTGCCCTCATGTGTGTGTGTGTAAAATGTATGTAAGTATACATGTATGTATGTGTATGTTCATAAATACATAGTATAAGAATGATATAACAAATGCCTTGCTCACCTTATGACATAGAACATTACCAACACTGTTGGACTCCCCCCTGTGAATTTCTCCCTGATTGCCTTCCCCTTTCTTCCCCCTCAGAAATTACTATCCTGAATTTTTTGTGTTTAACTCTTTCTTTTCTAGATTTACACAATATATTATTTAATTTTATATATTTATGTATTTTTGAAGATGATATAAATGATAACTACTATGTCTTCTGTACTTTTTCTTTGGCCCTAAAATCGTGTTTCTGAAATTCACCCATAGATGCCTGTAGTTCCATGTCATACATTTTCACAGCTATATGAATATAATTTCATTTATGAAGTCTTCCATGAGCATTTGAGTTGTTCAGTTCTTTGTTTTCAGAAAAAGTGTTACTGTGAGTATTCCCGTGTATGTCTCCTAGTGCATGTTGCAAAAGTATCCCAAGGGCACATATTCAGGAGTGGGATTGCTGAGTGATTGGGTACAAGTGTCCTCAACTTTATTAGAGGCAGCTTGTTTGCCAAATGCTAAACCACTTTATATTACCTGCCTCCACCCAGCCTATAGATCAGCTTTAGATGAGGCCATTCCTTGTACACTCCAGTACTGCTGCTGTCAGATGCTTATTCTTTGTCAATCTGCAGGTATAAAAATCAATTCATTGAGTTATAATTTACAAATATATATAAAGTTTTCTTGATTTATATAATCAGTTTCCCTGATTATTGAGATGGACCATCTTTTCACATGCCTACACATTCATATTGCCTCCTCTGTGAATTGTCTATTTGTGTCTTTTGCCCAGCTTTAGTAGTTATTAATTTTTTTGCTTGTAGACCATCTTTTTATGTTGCACATATCAATCTCTTGTCATTATATGTGTTAGAAATATCTTCTCCCAGTTATAAATGCTCTTTTATAGATATATAGTGCATTTTGATAAAAACTATTAATTTTAATGTAGTTAAATTTATCTTTTCTTTTAAAATTTGTTCTTCTTGTGTCTGAAGGAATTCTTCCATACCCTGGGATTATGAGGATATTATTTTGTAAGATCTACAATTTTTGTTTCATGTACATCTTGAATCCCATGTGGACTCAATTTTTGGCCAACAGTATAAGATAGCATACCTTTTAAAAAATTGATAATTATTTGTCATGTTGTTCCAGTGCTGTGCACAGCAAAGTCCCTTCCAGTATATTGCTTTTTGTTTACACGTCTATATCCCATTAGTAGCCCATGAATCCTTTGAAAGCAATAACAGTGTCTTATTTTCCTGTGATACTCAGTGCCTACCATAGTTCCTGCACTGTCAACATCCAATACATATTGTTGCTTGCTTCTGTCCTCTTAAGTCTGTAACACCACAGACAGTCTGAGCTAGAAAGAACAGAACTTGCTTTTCTTGTCAACCCCTGTATTTTACAGGTGAGGGAATGGAGGCCCAGCAAGAGTGATCTGTGTACTAAGGAGATCACACTGGGACATAGGAGAAAAGTGGCTGGGCACCCTGATTCCTGCTTCTCCTAAAGGCACCGAGTTGAGCTTCACTTACTGTGGTCATCCAGCACCTGAACAAAAGCAAGGCCTGGTTAGCAAAGATAGAGGGGTGTTGGGTGTGCCACAATGGCAAAGGATTGATATGATTAACCCTGATAAATCACAGAGAAGGAAAAGGTCAAGAATGCTTGTATTAAAAAGTGGAAGAGGGCCTCCCTGGTGGCACAAGGGGTTAAGACGCAACCTATGAAGCTGTCTGCAGTGACTACAGCACAAGTTCGATCCCCAGCCTGCCAGGGAGCAAACCACATGGTGAGGCAGACCTCTCCTGACCCGCCCGCTGATCCCCTCAGCAGTGGGGATCTGCCTGTTCTGTTCCCCTGTCTCTGTCTCTGGTGGATCCTCTCACCCCCTGCATCTCTGGCCTGTACCCCAGCTCTTGTATGCATAAATAAACAAATCTTAAAAAAAAAAAAAAAAAAAAAAGGAAGTGACCCATGAGAAAGAAAGTGCCCTGAGAGCAGGTGCAACAGGGTGGTCCCCAGGAAAGGGGGAGGTTCCAGGTTCCCTGCCCCACCCAAGGAAGGGTGGAGCTGAGCAGGAAGAGGAGAAGCTGGAGAAGAGACTAAGGAAGGAAGGAAGCAGGATGGAGCCAGGAGACCTGGAAGAGGCACATGGAGCCTAGAGACATGTAAAGAAACTGCGCTTGTCTTTTGGTCGTGGACTGGGTGACACAGATGTGGGTGAGACCCGTGGGGAGGTGACAATGGCAGCTTTTATCTTGATGTTGATTTTGCTCTTTTCCTTCCGGGCTTGTCCAGTTGTTTGTGACCCTTTTCTGTGGGTCCCCACTGGAAGATGCTTTAGACTTGTGGCAGGCTTTGGGGCCTTGCTCTGGGCCAATCCCATATGGATGGACTTTTACCCACGAGGGGACGGGTAACTTTAGGTGCTTCATTTAGAAACTAGACTCTTTGCCTTACCTGTATTGTTTCCTAGTTTTATTAAAGTTCCTTCCCATTAAAGTCTCCTATGTTTTGTGTTGATGCGGCGGATGGCAGAACCCATTTAGAATAGGCAGGTTTGCGGGGCTTGGGCTGACCCTCTCCCTGTCCTATAACACAGGGACTGACTGTTTTGCTCATGACCATATTCTGCACAGGGCCTGGCAGAGAGTTGGGGCTCAATTCATGTTTGATATTAAGTAAATAACCAGCACACCTGTGGGAAAGGGGCTTCCTTAGGACAGGGGGAGGTGAGCCAGTATAAGTCCTCCAGCCTTCCCTCTGTTCTGCACAGCACATGGGGAAAGGCTGCCCTTCTAGAGGAGTGTGGCTGGTATGCTCCCAGTCCTGAAGGCCCTGCTTCATGAGAAGATAAACAACCTCCAGAAAGGAAACAGGAAACATGTATAAAGGGAAAACATTAAGTAAACAATGGTGAGACTGTGCAGATAGAAGCTATCATGGATAGTTCATAGGACTATAGAACTTTTCTGAAGGACATTTTGGCATTATGTATCAAAAAACCTCTACATCTTGTACAGAATTGTAAACTAGTATGATCACAAAAAAAAAGGCATGTACTTGATCCAACCATTCACCCATTTGTTCAATAAATACTTATGAAACAAACAAAAATGCTAAAGAGGGGGTAGCATCTGAATTTATCTCAAAAGAATACGAGATACATATGCATGTTTGCTGCAGTGTTGTTTCTACAGAAAGGGGACATGTTCTAAATTTTTACTAATAGGTTGGCTAAATGTAGAATACCATGTAATATCAGTTATGCTTAGAAAAAGAGAAGAAAATAAACCCCAAGTTGACAGTGGTTATTTGTTTTGCCTTATTCCTTTATGTTATCTCTGCCTTATTTGTAAACATGTCTATTACTTTTCATAACCAGAAAAAAATTTTCAGACCTATTATTCCAAGAAGAGCAGATACTAAAGAGTTTCCAATTTTATCTACTTATTTATCTTTAATTATTTATATTTTGCATATCTCCTGGATTTAAGATATTAAATTACAAGGCTATTAAAAAAAGTTTGTTTGTTTTTTCCAATGAAAACCTTATGTGAAAGAGAGTAAAAAGTTATACCAAGGACCTAGGGTTTTTGCTTTTTGACAAGGTTAAAATAAAATGCATTATTACATGGTTTTAATTAACTAAGGTAAGAATTCATACCAGTATTTCAAGGATGACATTTTTCTGAGTTTCCAGAGGAATTTATACAAACTTCATTTCTCCTCCCTTTACTGTTGGCTAACTACAGTGCTGGTCCCCTGAACCTCTCTGTAGCGCTGAATCCATGGCTTTATAAGAGCTCACACAGGAGGATGTGGGGTTAGCATGGGAAGTTTTGGTACTTCCTTTCGTAGGCATCAAAACACACACACTATTTTCTTTAATTTTACTATTTCAAAGAAAATCTGGTACCCCCAAATATGAAAATGAAGGTTTAATCCAGATATGAGGGGATTTTAGTTTTGTTGCTCTTGAGTCTGATTTAAGGCGTTTGTACCAAAGGGAGCGCAGCAGAGTAGGTTCCCCTCCCACGCCACTGATGCCAGAGACCACCCAGCTTGGGCTTCTGCTCCTCTCCTCCACTGTCACAGGACACCCACAGCCATCAGCTGGAAAACCTACTGCTTTTCTTCTGAAGCTCTTTCTCCCCCTTTAACTGCCTCCAGATTCTTGGCGGAGGTGCTAGGAAAGTATAAGATGACAGAAATAAATTTGTCTTCTTTTTCCCTTCTTCCTTCTTGTGAGAAAATAGGTATTGATAGATCAAACCAAGTTATTGATTTCCAGGGCCGAAATGAAAATTTCAATTTTTATCAACTGTACAAGAATAGAGCAAAATATGTCCTATGCTAGAAAAGTAACAAATTGTCCTACCCCAGACTATCTGCCAAACATGGTTTGTAGACACCCGCTTCCTTACTCTCTCCTAATCACAAGGTGGCATGTTGTTGTTGTTTTTAAAAAGGAGAGGAAGGAAGGATAAATGTTTCCAATTTATCAGTTTTGAATACACTGCCTACATCATAGTACAGATCTGCGTTACAATTATGACTTTAAATTTACGTCTTTTTAAGAGAGGTTTTTCTCACCCAGAGAGGTCTCTATTTTTAAAATGTTGTCATGTTGGCATTACTAATAGACTTTTGCACCAAAACAACTGCTTGCCAAAATGCTATAAATCTAAAACTACATGTTCAAAACACCAGAAGTGTGAGCTCTGGGAATGCAAGGGAAAGGATGAAGTTTCCAGTTAATGAAATTAGCCAGAAGTCGGAGAAGTAGCAGCATTCAGGAGAACAAGGGGTTAAACACCTCCCCAACCCTAGCATCTTGGAGTGTATTCAGTTCAATGTAATGTGAATCCACATGACTGGTCACAACATAGCTCAATTCAAAGAACAGAAATTGTCTAGCTTCCTGGCCCCAGTCACCACTGCTCCAGGTCCTCACAGTTCTGACTTCCAGCTTTCTTACCTCTCGGAGAATTAGAAAATTGGTTAACATAAAAGTAATAGGTGGACCCATGACATGCTGCCACAGAGAAAAGGGGTGTGTAGCCCTACAGTGGTTAAATTGCTGCACACATATCAATTAGCCAGAGCCAATCCTCCCCTGCACCCACATAGCAGCTGACCTGCCAGGCCACTTCGGGGAAAAACGTCCCACAGAGATGACCATGAGACAAGTAGGGTTTGCCAGTTTCCTAAGGGACGTTCCGGCTTTGACTGGCGTCTCTGATTCCATAATTGACAGCTGAAAGGGGCCAAGGTGGGCATGGGCACAGCCACTGAGCTGTTGGCAGCTTGTAACAGTGACTCTGGAAGGCAGCAGAGGTGGGTGGCTCTATGGAGATAAGCAATTCACACCTCCCCATCCTGCCTCCCACTCCCTAACTTGGAAACACAAGGTACTTTTGGGATCTGGAATCAGCCTCGCGCAACTGTTCTGCCAGGGCTTGTGCTTTACCAACTGCTTCCTTGGGGTTGGCCCTCAAGGAGAAGCTGGGATTTGGCTTTTTACTCACTAAAGGTCACAGCAAGACTTATTTTAGCCACACACCCAAACAGGCAGCATTTCCTACATCTAGAGTCATGATTTTACATACGCATAAGAACCTTAAAGATCCTGGAAATGACTCACTCAGGGTGGAATGGCCAACCTGCAGAACAAGAACTAGAGCAGGGCCCCTGAAACAGTGTTTCCCAAACTTGTGTTCCTTAAACTTTGTGGTCTGAAACACATTCTACCTGGTGACCAGTGCACATGAGTGTGGCATATACATATGCGGAATTAACATGCACATTTCTGTCAATCGGAACAGAAGGGCTGTGACATATTATTACTCTTTCCAAATGCTGTGCTCTGTCTTCTGTTCTATTATTGTTTTTTAAAAAGCTGTTTTGACCCACTAAACTGGTCTATGACCCACTAATGAGTCACAACTTGCCGTTTGAACAGCACCCTAAACATAAGCAAAGACTCTTTGTGCTATTTCATGCTTAACCGTCCAAGTTGCTTTTAACCATGTAGTAAAACTTTCTGAAAATGAGAGTCATCATGACTCTTAATTCAAAAAGACCTCATATTTCTTGTAAAGCCATTTTCAGCAGACAATTATTTTCTCTATTCACTTCCAACACTGTAACCATAGCAAGGCTTTTAAAGCCCTACATTGTCAGTCCTTTGCACAAAACACCCTCGGTAGTTGGTAGTGATGCCCATAGCTAACAGACCGGGTCTTCAACGGCCAGCTCTCTTCTGAACACTTAAGGGTGTCTCGCCCATCCCTTCCTCACAATGGCCAGGTATTGTCTTACCAAGATGAGCAGCCAGCCCCAGAGGCAGGGCTAGGAATTGAATGCAAGCTGCAGTCTGGTTTGAATCAACACTCTTGCCCCTCCCCGCTTCCCCTCAGAAGTTAAAGGGAATCCAATGGCTTAAAATAGTCTTGAAGCCACATCAGCCGCCCCTTGTGCTCTCGCCTCTCGACCAGCCTGACCTCACACAGGCTGTTCCTTATGACTAAAATGAGTCACCTCCTGCTTTGGTTCAGTCCTACGTAAGCTTCACTTTCGGTCTCTCCCCCGACCCTTCCTTTATGCCGAGATGTCCCTCTGCGCTCTTGGCTATCTCTCTTTACCCCTGCCCCCTCCCTCATTTATCCATTCAATTCATCTACCACCTATTTGTTAGTATTTACTCCCGGCAAGGAGATAGAGTAACAGAAGCGAGCAAGTCTTTGCCCTCTTGACCTCACCCTTTCCAAAAAGAGACGGGAGCAGGTAATAAACGATTGAATAATATGCAAGCCAGCGATAAGTGTGAATGAGAAAAATGAAGCAGAGTAAAGTGAACTGGGTGTGCACAGGGCAAGGGGCATGCAGCTGTTTTGTACTGGGAGACCAGAGAAGGAGTCACAGGAGGAGGTGACGACTCAGCAGAGTTCAAAGGCAGTAAGAGACAGTTCAAAGGAGGAGCATCCAGTGAGTGCATAAACCCTGAGTGGAGAGAGTGCTTGGTGGGCTCAAGGAACAGTAAGGAGGCCCGTGTGGCTGCAGCAGAGCAAGAAAGTGAGGTTCAGAGAGGTACAGGGGACCAGATAATGTAGAACATTTTACCCTATAAGATGGTGAGACACAGGGCAAGCTAGGAATTAGGCAGTTTTAGGGACACTGCAGGAGGGGACCTGGGAGAACTAAGGAAGGCTTCAGAAATAAGGGCAGCAAGAGGAATGTAACTAATGGCACCTGGAAAAACAAACATCCCAGGACCAAGGACAACATTGTTAACGCTGGCCTTGGTTTCCTTCAGGTGATAAAGGGAGGTAGAGATTGGAGAAATGGAGAATGGTTTAATTTATGGACAACTTAAAAGGGCAGCTGTTTAACTTCAATGCAGAGATGCTCAACCGAGGACTGGGCCATAAAGATAAAGAAGTAACAAATGGGGAAAGAGAAAGCTGTTAGATAAGGAATGTGAAGATCCCCTGCCTCAGTAGCAAATTAAGTGAAACAGCCAGCCGAGAACTAACCAATCACAAAGAGACTGGTGGAACTTTAGAATAATTAGGGAAAGAAGGTATATATTCCCTGGGACACAACTCCACTTTGGCTTCCTTGCCCCTCCCAGGCCTGGTTCCCTGGCCTGGGAGTCCCACTTTATTTCTGTTCTTTTTCTCCTCGATAAACTTTTTCTTTCTCTAAACAAACCTGCCTCTTCTCCCTTGCTTGCCTGAGCGTCTGCGAAGTTCCTGCAGGGGCTTCGTGAGACACCAACCGGTGGGGGTCTAGTGGCTGGGGCTCAGCACTGCCCCTGCAGCCTGGGATCTGTTCCTGGCTGAGAGACTAGGCCTGACAATTCCGGTATCAATGGGGAACCCCTGCAAGGTTCTGAGCAGAAAAATGGTATATTAGTGTTTGTTACAAATTTAGTGACTTAACACAAATTTATTATGTGACGGTTCTGAGGATCAGAACTTAGACACGGCATGAGTGTCACTTGGATAAAATCAAAGCATCAGCAAAGTTGTATTTCTGTCCTGGGTGAGAAGATGTTTCCCTGCACCTTCTTGTGTCCAGAGGTCCTCTTCTTCCATCTTCAAAGCTAGTAATATACATCCTCTGATCATTCTTCTGTGGCCACATCATCCTCTGATCACAGACAGGAAAGATTATCCACTGTTAGGGGGATTTGAGTGGTTAAGTTGGATCTCCTGAATCATGGAGATAGTCTCTGTATCCCAAAGTCCTAAATCTCACCGTCCTGTGGTTGTGTAAGGGATTCAGAGTTCCAGGGATAGGGATGTGGACATCTTTGGGGAGGGCCTTGTTCTGTGTACAAATGATGCGATTAACCTAAGTTTTAACAGGATCACCCTGGGTGTTCTGTGGGGAATAAACTGTAGAAGATAAGAGCAGTAGCAGCGAGACCAGGTAGAAGGCTGGCAGGGCAGCCCAGGTGATTGCTGATTGAAGCCCAGGGCAGGTGCTAAAGTAGAGGTGGTGAGATGGATCAAGTTCTGGATACTTTTTGAAGGTGGAGCTGACAGGAGTTGTTGATGGATTGGATGTGGGTTGTGGGAGAAACAATTCAAGGATAACTCCAAGGCTGAATGATCTCATGTCTCCCCTTAGAATACTTGATAGGGACTCCCTGGTGGCCCAGGGGTTAAAAACAGTGCTATCAAGCTATCACCAGCCACTGCAGCACAAATTCAGTCTTCAGCCAGGCTGCAGCCCACATAGTACAGCAGACCTCTCCTGCCTCGCCCGCTGTTCCCCTCAGCAGTGTGTTTCAGTACATCTGCCTGTTCTGCTGCCCACTCTCTGGTGAATCCTCTCATCCCCCACACCTCTGACTTATACCCCAGTTCTTATATGCATAAAATAAAAATAAATCTTAAAAAAAGTTAAAAAAAAGAATACTTGACATATGTGTTTATTTGTTTAACTACTTCCTTATTAGATAGCAAGTCCTGAGGGACAACAGTTCAAATCTGGTTAAAATACCAAACCACGAAGGTGGTTTTCCCAGGGCAAGGCTTACCCAGTGCACTCCAGATGTACTGCTGCTGCGATTTCCTCAAAGGTGGGAAACTTGAGTGCATAATTTGTGGTAGTGGAGGATTGTCTTCATGCTCTCCTGATTAAAAACAAAAACAAAGCAAGAACAAATGAGATAATTTCAAGAGTGATAAATGCTATGAAGAAATGAAATGGGGAAGGGGTTGTAGGTGGGCCAGAAGGAGATAATTTTGGACAGAGACTTGAATAGAAAGAGAGTAAATTAGACAGTAATCTGGGGGCAGGACCAGGCAGAACGAATAGAAAGTATTATATTGTAAGGTCAGAATGAAGTTGGGGTTCATAGCAGAGGAATAGCAGGGAGTCAGCAAGTGGAGAGCATGGGTGTAGGGTAAGAAAAAAAGTCAGGCTTTTCTGCCCTCCCGCCATCAGGATAGATGATGGATCCTTGCGGTCCTGAATGCATGCCTGATGGAGAGCACCTGGAGTAGGTGTGGGCATAGGTAGATGGGATTTACCTGGGCTAAGACTGGGCTTTTTAAGGGTGGCGTCACAGGGACGCCAGCAGAAGCTGAAAGAGAAGCCAAGAAAGAAGCAGAAGAAGCTGAGAGAGAAGCAAGAGAGGCAGAAGCCGAGAGAAGGCCGGAGAGCCCAGAGTGAAGACCTGCTGGGGGCTGGGAGCCCTGCCAGCCTACCGGCCCCTCAGCCCCCCAGAGCCCCTGCCTGCCATGTACCTGGTAATCCCAATAAAAACCTGCAAAACCACTGAGGGCTCTGACTCCTCCTTTACCAGGTCTGCATGGGATCCTAGAAAACCTGCTCAGTGTCCTGTCCTGCCACTACAATGGGGGTCGATGCTGCAGAGCTAGGCAGATCATCACAGAGAGCTTGAATTTTATTGTGATGGTAAGAAGATAATAGGAGCAAAATTGTGTAAAGAGCAGCACATACACTGGATGAAGGTGTCAATGGACTTAGGCAGCCATGTTGGCATGCCTGTCAGAGCACGCCTCTGAGATCACCTGGGTCGGAATCTTGGACACACCACTCACTGTGTGTGGCCTTGGACAGCTTACCTGATTTCTTGGTGTCCCTGTGTCCTCACTTGTAAAATAGTGGTAATCATAGTAGCTCATATTAGGGTCGTTTTGACGATTAAATGACATATTACATATACCTATAACCTTAGAATAATTTCTAGAACAAAAGTACTCAATAAGTGTTAGTCATTTTCGCTCTTAGTGACTGTAGGGTAAATGGAAGTTATCAGGATTTTTCTGCCCTCCCGCAATTAGCATCTATGATCGACACCTGTGGCCTTATAGGCAGGCCTGAAGGTGGCACTTGGAGTGTGGTGTGGGTGTGTGTAAGTGGGCACCCCTGAGCTGAGAGACTGTACATATAAGGGGGCCAGCTGAGGAGAGGGCGGCCGAGGACCGTGAAGCAGAGTATGGTGGAGAGCGGTGGAGAGCCAGAGAGCGGCTAGGGGAAGAAAGAACACGTAGGGATTTGCAGGGCGACCCAAGTTGCTGTCTCCCAAGGCTTCCAAGGGTCTCCTTCAAGCTGCCTGAACTGATGATGAACCTACCCGGCCTGATGTTGCAGAACATGCCCAAATTGCATAACTGATTGAGTTTATTACTGCAAAATTCTCTAATTAAAAATCTTTCTATTTTGGGGGCCTCCCTAGTGGCGCAAGGGGTTAAGCACTGCACTATGAAGCAATCCACAGCCTCTGCAGCATGAGTTCGATACCCAGCTGGCCAGGGAGCAACTCACATGGTGAGGCAGACCTCTCCTGTCTCGCCCACTGCTCCCCTCAGCAGTGTATTTCAGTCAGTCTGCCTGTTCTGTTTCCACTCTGTCTCTGGTGAATCCTCTCACCCCCCACATCTCTGGCCTGTACCCCAGCCCTTGTATGCATGAATAAATAAATAAATCTTTAAAAAAGAGAGAGAATCTATTTTTAAGCAGAAAAATGACACATAAAGGGAAAACATTTTTAAGCAGAAAAAGTAAATGTGTATTTCTTATATATAAAGTGTTGTAGAATTCAGACAGGAAGTGAAATTAGCCTCCCCCAAAGTACTCAATAAGTGTTAGTCATTAGTGTTAGCCTAGTGTTAGCCTCCCCCAAAGTTCTGAATGATATTAAAATGCTAAAATATAAAGGGTTTGAATAGGCACACATGAGGGCATATCAGCCCATTGCTCCTTTAAGGGGCCAGCTCATCCTCTTCTCTGGTTATTCTTTCTGGTCCATGTCCTCCTGGTGAGCTCTGCCCAGAGTCCAGCTCTGCCCTCTGCCATTGCCACCTGCCTCCTACTCCAATGGACACACACAATGGTTGTTTCAAATATGAGCAAGATCCAAACTGGGCCAAATCAGAGTCCTCTGTGGGGTTTTGCCAGACATAGGGGAAAGATGTTCTCTTGCCAACACCGGAAGCCCTAAGGATGATGTAGATCAGGTGCCAGCAGCCGACTACCACCAGGTGGAGAGAATGAAGCCATCACAGAGAAGCAGAGTCCACAGAGACAACAGAGTCATAAAGGCAGAGCCTGCTGAAAATTCTATTGCATCTACAGCCAGATCTACCTCTGGATCTATGAGTCATTGATCCATATTTTGCTTAAGAATTTGCCTGCTGGCAGCTGTCCTGCCTGCTGTGACTATGCAGGTGTCTCTTTTTTTCTTTCTCCTTTACCTGCAAAACCTGTCCTTTTAAAATTTGCTGTCACTTAACATCAAAAGATTCTCCGTATACATACTTTCTATGAAAGATACTCCCAAATTTCCAAGATAATCTGTGATTGTCTATAAAATGCATCAACATTCTGACCAATTAAAAAAATAATCAATACTTAATTGACAATGTGAATAAAGATAAAAATCAGAAATTAGTTGTCAGATTAGCTGAGAAGCCAAAGCAGACTTTGTTACCAGATCTACAGAGCACCTCTTCTTAGTACTGGGGACACCCAGGAAGGACCTGTGACATATCAAGTGTCTTTGTATGTTACTTTTCAGAGAAACTGATTTCAACCTTAAAAATCTAATACTTATAGTACCACAGTGGTGCTATTTCTGCCATCGTTGTGTAATAATAAAAGGACATCATGTGTTTTCAATAGTGTAATGTGATTCCATATCCACAAATTTGCCGTTTGATATTTTTATAACTTCTCGTTTTCACAATATTCAACAGAACTTTATTTTTGCTGTTTGAATGTACAAAGGAAATTAGAGTAGTGTGTAATTGAAGCAAACCAGATTAAGAACAAAGCTATTCTAAAACCCAGCTGCCAACCAGCTACTCAGTCACCCACCTTATTTAATTTGTTGTCTTGGAATTGAATAGCAGCCAAAAACAAATTCTCTTCAAAACTGGATTAAGGTGCATGTGGATAACAAAGTGCTGCTAAACAGGTCTTCCCATATCAATAAATAGCTTGAAAGGAAAGAGGCAAATGAAAAATCCCTGGGAATTTTTGAAAACTTGGCAAAGATGTTTATCATTTGGGTCATGCAAGAAAATATCCTGATAATAAATAAGAGCACTGAAAACTATGTAAAAATGTTTTTGTTTTTATTTTTAACCTTTCTAAATCTAGGCAACCAGTGCCTTCAAGAAGCTATTTTTGGTGATGTTACAGTGTTCTGACACCTTTTCCTTCAGTAAAATTGACACATCTGCTGAAATTAACATTTTTTATCTCCATGGCCCACATGTCACTGAGAAATATAAAATATCATTGTGTTCTTCTTGCTAACCAGCATTTGGAAGAAGGCAGCTGTTCAAGCCAACCTTATTGCAGCCCTCTGAGAGAGAGACCATGTTATTGCCTTTGAATATTATAAGACCATGCACATCTTTACTCAGGGCAGATAAACTCAGCTCCAGCTAAACTGATTTGGTAGCCCAAATCCCATCTGTTGGAATCTGCATGTAGATAACACCTTGACAATCCTTTTTGCCTATGTCCGGAGAAAAGAGGAAGGAAGAGCAATGTAGCTGCAAAGTTCTTTTATATCCCATAGAGGAACAGGCCCAAGGAACTGGAATCTACATAATCTTTCTGCTTGGTCCCTTCACAAAAAGCTACCTGTAAATTGACATTAGGGCTCCATCATCACAAACTGGAATCGAATTACATACTATCGCAATATTGAGATTAATGTACCTCAAGTTTCAAGAATAATTTGTCATTTGTTATCTGCCTTCTTATGTGTAAGAAAATATAAGGAAGGTGTGATTAGTCTAGAGAAAGAAAAGACATACACAAATAATTGCAACACAGAGCAGAATGTAGTGAAGGAGAAATCAGCATAATATTATAGGGTCACAAAGGTGGGAAAAAAAAATCACATACAAAAAAGTTTAAAGAAAAAGATTGAGCTTCACAGAAAAGACCAGAATGGTAGAGGGGTGAAAGAGAAAAGAAAAAGAGTAAGAAAACATGAACTCATTCAGCTTCTCTGGACTCCAGGGAAGAGATTAGGGAACCTTGGATCTACTCAGAAAATAAAGGGGTAGAATTAGCCCCAGTTCCAGAAAACTAAGCTACTTGACTAGGAGAAGGGAAAAACTAGAAGAACGCCAGGATGGTGCCTGGAAGAAGTCCAGCTGGGGGAGGTGGCAGAAGAGCATTACAGTTCGTCGTCAGTTGATCTGGAAAATTAGGATCCCATCCAGGATAACAAATGACAAATGCCAGTCAGCCCTCCTGGCTCCTGAGGCGTCTCCTGGCTATGACTGGTTCTTGGCCTTGCATTGTTTTTAATGTTCTTTAATGGTAGTTTTTAGAAGCACTAATCTGGCATTTTGGAAAATATTCCTCAGATGATATATGCCTGATGCTTTTCTCATGATTAGATTGGAGTCACAAAATTTGGGCCAGAAAGCCACAGAGGTAGTGCCATTCTCATCCTGTGATAGCAATAATACACACTATCAACTTGACTTATCAGTGCTGAAGCTGACCTTGATCACCAAGTTGAGACAGTGTTTGTCAGGGTTCCCCACTGTAAGGTTACTCTGCCCTACGAAAGTCATTATGTGCAGCCCTATCTTAGGAGTGGGGAATTGTGCTCTACTTCTTTTTTTTTAAGATTTATTTATTTATTTTTAAGATTTATTTTTTTTTTATACAAGAACCAGGGTACAGGCCAGAAGCACGGGTGGGTGAGACAGAGCGGGGAACAGAACAGGCAGAATGACCGAAATAGACAGCTGAGGGGAGCAGACGGCAAAATAGGAGAGGTCTGCTTCGCCATGTGGGATTCTCGCCCGCCGGCCATGATGGAGCCTGCGCTACAGAGGCTGTGGACAGCTTCACCGTGCAGTGCTCAACGGCCTGCACCACCAGGGAGTCCCTGTGCTCTACTTCTTGGGGGCCTAATTTCCTGCTGAAATGGTTTTTCATATTGAATACATAATAAATAAGGGGAAGAAAATAAAGATGTAACTAGCTGTAAGAAGTCCATCATGACATTGAAAAATATTCTATCTAATGCATACATATTTATTAAGTCATACATAAATACAAACATGTATAAATAAAAATATATACAATATTGATTCCCTTTATTAAGTGATGATGTTGAGATTATAGTTCATGCTGCAGACTAATATCTTATTTTTGAAATTTATATCCAATTATTTCTTTTCAATACCAACTCTTCATAGATATTGGGTTGGAAAGAGAAATATAGGATAAAGTTTATTTTGACATATCTTTGAGATGAGCTGAATTTCTCCACTTCATGGAATTTGCATTCAGGACATGACTTTCTTTACCAAAGAGTAAAAATGGGCTAAGGACGGGGTAACATGAAGAAAACATGTCTGACATATTGGAGAACTGATGCCTTTTCTTTGTTGTACTTAAGTAACTGTTGTGTTACTTAAGGGTGAGTAACATGAGTTACTCAAATAAAAGACAACAAGACAACAATGAAGAAAAGAAAAGAAAGTAAGAGAAAGTAAGACCAAAAAAGCAGGCCAGTTTCCAAAATGAGGGTAGTAAGAAATGTGGCCGGAAAGTCAGATCATAAAGGAACTAAGGGCAAACTGAGTCCTGACTTTATCCTGCAGGTTGTAGGGAACCAGGGGCTTCTAAGCCAGGAATATTTTAAGATATGGTTATGTTTGTTTAAAAAGAAAGCTCACTTCCAGGAAGAGGATGGATGATTAGCAAAGGTGACAGAGAGAGGACTGAAGAAATAAGATTTTGGGTGTTTGTCAGGATCGGGGTGAGACTAGTTACAGAGAAGCTAGGATGGATTCAAGTGATATTTGGAAGGTGATGCTGATGGGATTTATAATTTACATACTGTAAGGGCGAGGGCAAGCGGGGCATCAAAGGTGACTGCAGAACATTGGTGCAGGAAGACACAGCTCCACTATCATGGCATTGTTTGCTAGGGAAATTTTATGATTCTAGTTTTGTATACACAGAGTTTAAACAAAAGAATGTAAACTTAAAAATTTCTTTTTCTCAGATATGCTTTTGAAAAATAATGCTCAGACTGCTGAGTTCCAAAATTAGCTCTGAGCTGTCTAGCTCTGTGCTTCAAATGTTTTGTTTGGGGACATTAGAATATCTCCTTTCTCTAAGACCTGCCACCAAAATTTCATTTAACAAAAAATAGGGGGTGGTTATTTTAAATGTTTTTCCTCAATAGCTTTTTTATTGCCATCAGATGATATTTTAATTTTTATTATAACTAAAACTTGCAAGCAATAAGTTTTTGTTAATAAGAAGTGTGAACAAAAAGAAACATAGTTTGGGGTTCTAATTTAATGTATATTAAGGCCTCCAACTCTAAAAAAGATATTTAGTTGTTATGCCATCTGTTTAGAGACTAATTAATGGTTTAAAAATAAATGATCTTTTGAAGGCAAATAATGGAAAATATTAATATAGATCTCATAAACCTACAGTATAAAAAATGATGATGCATATTTGGCATTACATTAAAAGAACAGGCTGATAAAATGCCACAATGAGACTCTTAATAAACAGTATGTGCACAGATAAGGAAACAGCTTATTCAAAGAACAGCAAGACAGGATTTTGATTACTTTCATAGGTCTCTTTTCAAATTACTATTGCTAGTGATTCGTTTTTAAACTTTACCCCATAATGTGTGCATTTATACCTATATACAAAAGGTAAACATTCTCTTCCTGACTCTTAAGTCTATACTTTCTTAAGTAAATACATTATGAACATTATGAACTTTCTAAAGTATTAACACATAAATTTCTGCTTCTTCTCATCTATTATTCTAGGCTATCTTTCTTTCTACAGTGAGACTTCTTAACTGTCTACATATGCAGTATCATTTTCTCGCCTTTTACTTATTTCTTAGTCTCCTACAATATGGCTCAAGAAGTCAGTTCTCAGACAGGTCACCATGATCTAGTGACCCTAAATCTAATGAAGACTTTGTTATGTTAGCCCTCATGTTTGGGGGATTAAATGAGTTAATCATGCAATATACCTAATAGAATATCTGAAATGTTTTAAGACATGTTCCAAACACTTTTTTTTTTTTATTGGCCCATCCACACCCTTGGACAATAGGCAAGTCCAGCAAATGGATCTTTTCATCATTTAAAATAATTGAAGAGCCTCCTTGGTGGCAAGGAGTTAAGACACAACACTATCAAGCTATCCGCAGCCATTGCAGCATGAGTTTGATCCCCCGCCAGGGAGCTACCCACATGGTGCAGCAGACCTCTCCTGTCACCCTTGCAGTGTATTTCAGTGGATCTGCCTGTTCTGCTCCCCACTCTGTCTCTGGTGAATCCTCTCACCCCCTGCATCTTTGGTCTCCACCCAGCTCTTGTATACACAAATAAATAAACCTTAAAAAAATAAAGTAATTGAAAAGTCATTATATTTATACTCATTTGTATTTACACAGTTAATCCAGAAAAATAGCCACAAGGAGAATATGACAAAGTATATCCTTTCATTTTAATTTTCCAGTGAATCTCATGAACATATGTTATGTAAATCTCCAGAGTTGGGTCAGAAGAGGAAGTTAAGTGTCCAAGATATTCCAGACTGTTTCTTAATATTTAAGAACTTTTTAGACTCATCTTCTAGTTGAACTACAGAACTCAGCAACTGATATCTTCTCAAAAGTGTTAAAGACCTTGCTAAAACACTTGTGACTGTACAGAATTGAAGGAATGATTACATTACAGTAACAATTCATTCACCCTGGTGTGAGATTTTTGGCAATTAAAGTCAGAAACAAAAACAGGAAGCTGACAATGAAAACAAGCCTCGGCATCAAGGAGAATAATCACAAACCCACCCCCAGAAGATGGTAACTACCCTCAGATGACTTACTTTTGAAAAAAGTTGGCATATTAAGGCTTGGGGAAGATCCCTTTAATGGACTCTTGAGGGCAAAACTGTCTTTCAGAGAGGACAACAATTAGTATTCATAAGAACAAACTGGGGTCAACAAGTAAACATGAGAAGTGGGGCCCTTCGTCCTTACTGAGTAGTAGAAAATGCACCGCTCTTTAGCAAGACTTACATCCAAGATGCTTAAAAAAATAGGAGCGTTTGTTCTTGTGCTAGGTTGTTCTGAGAAATCTATTTAGGTGAAAGAGCTCATTTTCAGATAATTCTGAATAATGATTAATTCTTAACTCTTTCCTCATAACTCTGAAAAAATAAAACCGCCAAGTCAAGACAGGGCCATAATTTGATGAGAGATTTATTGTAAAAATAAGGAGTAAGAGAAACTGGATTCTAGTCTCTCCCCTGCCAAAAAACAGTTGTGTAATCTTGAATTCTTTGCTTGGGTTTACATCTTTGAAAAATAGGACATTAGACTAATTGACCTCCAGCCAATATCCAAATGAAGTTATATGAAAATGTTAAAGGGTGAGGGGGCGGAGCAACATGGCGGCGAGGAGACGCTGCGAGTAAGATCTCCCATTAAAAAAAAGTTAATAGGGAGGAAAAGCGGCAGGTCCCAGTGAGAACTGTGACACGGAAGATAAACGGACGACACCAGCAAACTGCCCGAAGAAGAAAGTTGCCATAAAAGAGGACCAGAAGGCAGGGAAGCGCAGAACCCTGCTCCCCTCCCCCGCCCACAGAGGCGGCACTCTCCGACCGGCAGAGAGGAGGAAAACGACAAACTAAAACTGCCAACAAGAACAAAGGACGCAGCAAGCGGGACTGTGAGTGGAAAGGAACTATTGCAGCCACCACACCCTGTGAACGGGAGCTGTGGAGAACCCCCGCAGGATCCGCGAGCTCCAGGCGCCATTGCAGAGAGCCCCGCCCAGGAGGAGACCAGCCCCAGCACACAGCCCCGGCCGCCCGGTAAGCCTGCGCAGAAGCGGCGCGCCGGAAAAACAGACGCGGAGCGGGATTGCGCGGGGAAAGCGGCGCGGATTGCGCGGATCGGATCGCAGCTGCCCAGGTCCCCGCGCCTGCGACCTAGGCTTGCAGGGAGACGACCTAGGCTTGCGGGGAGACGCGCGGAGGCCCTCCCGGAGTGAGCAGGAACCAGGCGCCCAGGCAGGGGAGCGGGATTCAAAAGGCGCCATTCCCGCGCCACTGATCTGGGCTACAGCCCGCGTCCTGGAACTGAGGGCTTTGGAACTGAGACCCGGGGCACGAAATTAGGGGCGTGGGTTCCGCACGACGGTGGGGCACAAGGCAGACACAGCACCCCAAAGCCGTTGAGGTGTACCCTACCATCCCCGCTCTGCTCCCTGCCCCACGGGGTGGAAAATCAGCTCCCCAAGGGCTCTAGGAGAGATCTCTGGCGCCACCTAGCGACTTGTAGCCAGCACAGGCTCCTGAAGGAGATAGTGGCCAGCTGGGGAGTTAGCCCACGCCTGGCCCCTTCCGACCAGTAGTCTGAGCCACAGGGGGAGCGAGCGCCCACAGCCGGGGCAGACCAGGCACGCAGAAGAGTGTGCCTGACACCGTATGCGCAGGGAGTGTGTCCCACATCACCATTTTAGAACAGGGACATTTCTTCAGTAAAGACTACCTGCAGAAGGCTTCCTCAGGAGCCAGAGGTGAGCGGGGAAGTTCGCCCACGCCAGACCCCCTCTGGCCTGCAGTCCAAGCCCAGTGGGGAGCAGGAACCCACCGCCGGGGCAGACCAGGCGCAAAGGGGAGTGTGTCCCACATCGACATTTTAGGACAGGGACCTTTCTCCAATAAAGACTGCTTGAAACTGACAGATGACTCCTGGAGGAACCAGAGGGGAGCAGAGAAGCTCACCCAAGATGCCGGCCAGTCCCAACTACACAGTGTCCCAACGCATACGGCAAATTAGAAAACAGACAGTAGGGAGGAGAAGAACCACACGCAACCTAGCAACTCTCCAGAAAAAAAGCACACCACAAAAAGAAAACCAGCCCTCAGATTGCAACGACAGTAACTTGGAAGAACTTCTGAGCCTTCCAGAAAGAGAATTTAAAATTGCCGTGATTAAAAAACTGACAGAAGTCATAAAGGAAAACAATGATAAGGGAAAAATAATCAACGATCAGAAGAATGAAATTGAGTCCCTAAAGAGGGAAGTAAAAGAAATACAGGAGATCAAAGAATTAGTGGAAGAACTAAAGAATTCTGGGAAAAGCAATGAAAGCAGAATTGATGAAATGGAAGAACGAATAAGTGCTCTTGAAGACACAGAAATAAAAAGAACCAAAACAGAAAAGGAAAAAGAAGTACGAAGGAAAAAGAATGAAGAAAGACTTCGGGAACTATCTGACTCCATGAGGAAAGGAAATATAAGAGTTATAGGAATACCAGAAGGAGAGGAGAGAGAAGTAGGAACAGAGAAAATATTCAAAGAGATAATTGAAGAGAACTTCCCAAATGTGAAGAAGGAGCTGAAAATTGATATACAAGAAGCAAGAAGAACACCAAACTTCCACGACGAAAGAAAAAATACAGCAAGACACATAATAGTAAAGCTCCAAGAATCCAGGACAAGGAAAAAATAATGAAGCTGGCAAGAGGGAAGAAACAGATAACATTCAAAGGAAAGCCAATCAGGCTGACATCAGACTTCTCCGAAGAAACACTACGGGCAAGGAGAGAGTGGAGGGACATAGTCAACAGACTCCAAGAAAACAGATGCCAACCAAGAATACTCTATCCCGCAAAGCTCTCCTTCCTCTTTGAAGAAAGAATATGGACCTTCCCAGACAAACAGAAACTCCGGAATTTCATTGCAACTAAACCCCCACTCCAAAAAATACTACAAGGAGTCCTAAAGCCAGAACCTCAGAGGGACGAATAACAATGAAAGAAGGCCAAAAAAAAAAAAAAGTGATTAAAAGAATAAATAAATAAAATCAAAGGAAAGACAAACACAATGGCAAATATAGATGTTAACATATCAATATTAACTCTAAATGTAAATGGACTAAACTCTTCAATAAAAAGACACAGAGTTGCAGCCTGGATTAAGAAACAAAACCCAACCTTTTGCTGTCTACAGGAAACACATTTAGCTACAAAAGATAAAAATAGGCTCAAAGTTAAAGGATGGAAAACAATCCTACAAGCAAATGGGCCAAAAAAGAAAGCAGGAACAGCTATACTTATATCAGATAAAACAGATTTCAAACTCAAAAAGATAAAAAGAGACCCCAATGGTCACTACATTATGATCAAGGGGACAATATTTCAAGAAGAAATAACACTCATTAACATATATGCACCAAACGAAGGAGCACCAAAATATATCAGACAACTGTTGTCCTCTCTGAAAACAGACATCAGAGAAAACACATACGTAGTGGGAGACTTCAACACACCACTATCAACAATGGATAGATCAACAAGACAAAAAATAAGTAAAGAAACCAAAGCTCTAAATAAGGACCTAGAGCAATTGGGCTTAACAGACATCTATAGAACACTAAACCCCAAAAAAACGGAGTACACATTTTTCTCAAGAGCACACGGATCATTCTCCAGGATCGATCACATACTGGGGCACAAGACAAGCATCAACAGATACACCAAGATTAAAATCATATCAACCATCTTTTCTGACCATGAAGGCATCAAACTAGAAATAAAACCATAAAAAGAAGGCAAGGAACTTTCCTACCTCATGGAGATTAAAAACCACACTACTGGAAGACCACTGGACTAAGGAGGAGATCAAAGAGGAAATTAAAAAATTTTTTGAATTGAACGACAAGGAGGACACCAATATCCTAAATGTATGGGATGCAGCAAAAGCAGTAATAAGAGGAAAATATATAGCAATAGAAGCTCACATCAAGAAATAAGAAAGAACTCAAAGAAACAACCTAATCTCGAAGCTCAAAGATCTAGAAAAGAACAACAAAAAAACCCCAAAACCAGTAGAAGAAAAGAAATAATAAAAACCAAAGCAGAAATAAATGAAATTGAAACTAAAAAAACAATCCAAAAGATCAATGAAACCAAGAGCTGGTTCTTTGAAAAAATCAATAAAATAGACAAACCCTAGCCAGGCTCACAAAGGAAAAAAAGGGAGAAAGCACAAATAAACAGGATCATCAATGAAAGAGGAGAAATCACAACGGACTCAGCAGAAATCAAAAGAATAATCAGTAACTACTATGAACAGTTATATGGAAACAAGTTTAACAATCTAGAGGAGATGGACAAATTCCTACAACTCTACAATCACCCAAAGCTAGATAAAGAAGAAATAGAACACCTAAACAGACCAATTACAATTAGCGAAATTGAAATGGTAATTAAAAACCTTCCCAAAAACAAAAGCCCAGGACCTGATGGATTTACAAATGAATTCTACCAAACATTCAGAGATGAATTAGTGCCTATCCTTCACAAACTCTTCCAAAAAATGAGAAGGAAGGGACAATACCAAACACGTTCTATGAAGCCAACATTACACTAATACCAAAACCGAACAAGGACAACACAAAAAAGGAAAACTACAGGCCAATCTCCCTAATGAACACTGATGCAAAAATCCTCAATAAAATTTTAGCCATCAGAATCCAACAATGTATCCATAAATATATTCACCACGACCAAGTAGGATTCATTCCAGGGGCACAAGGATGGTTTAACATCCGAAAATCAATCAACGTTATCCAACACATCAACAAAAAGAAATATAAAAACCATATGATAATATCAATAGATGCTGAGAAAGCTTTCGACAAAGTGCAACACCCATTCATGATAAAAGCCCTTGAAATTCTTGGGATACAAGGAACATACCTCAACATCATAAAGGCCATCTATGACAAGCCAACAGCCAGTATCATTCTCAATGGTGAAAAGCTGAAAGCAATTCCATTAAGATCTGGAACAAGACAAGGATGTCCACTCTCACCACTGCTTTTCAATATAATACTAGAAGTCCTAGCCAGGGCAATAAGACAAGAGAAAGACATCCAAGGAATCCAAATAGGAAAGAAGAAGTCAAACTATCACTATTTGCAGACGATATGATATTATACATAGAGAACCCCAAAAACTCCACAGAAAAGCTAATTCAACTCATCAATCAGTTCAGTAAAGTGGCAGGATACAAAATCAACACGCAAAAGTCAGTAGCCTTCCTATACACAAACAATAAATCTGAAGAAGAAGAAATCAAAAAAACCATCCCTTTTGTTATTGAAACAAAAAAAATCAAATATTTGGGAATCAATCTAACAAAAGAGGTAAAGGACCTATACAAAGAAAACTATAAAACACTGTTAAAAGAAATAGAAGAAGACACAAAGAAATGGAGAGACATCCCTGCTCGTGGATTGGAAGAATAAAACATTATTAAAATGGCCATCCTTCCAAAAGCAATATACAGATTCAACGCTATTCCAATCAAAATTTCAATGTCATTCTTCAAAGAAATAGAACAATTATTGATGAAATTCATATGGAATCACAAAAAACCCGAATAGCCAAAGCTCTCCTGAAAAAAAAAGAAGGGAATGGAGGCATTACACTCCCAGACTTCAAACTCTACTACAAAGCCATAATCATCAAAACTGCATGGTATTGGAACAAGAACAGACATACAGACCAATGGAATCGAATAGAAAATCCAGAAATAAACCCACAGATTTATGGTCAACTAATCTTTGACAAAGGAGCAAAGACTATGCATTGGAGCAAAGAAAGTTTGTTCAATAAATGGTGCTGGGAAAACTGGGTCGCTACATGCAAAAGAATGAAGCTTGACCACTACCTCACACCATACACAAAAATCAACTCAAAATGGATTAAAGAACTAGACATAAGACCTGAAACCATAAAATATATAGAAGGAAATAGGCGAAACACTACGTGATTTGCACATCAAAGACATCTTTACAGACACATCACCCAAAGCAGTGATAGTGAAGGCAAAGATAAACAGCTGGGACTACATCAAATTAAAGAGCTTCTGCACAGCAAAAGAGACAATAACAAAAACAAAGAGAAACCCCACCAACTGGGAGAACATTTTTGCACCCAACACTAATGATAAAGGACTGATCACAAAAATCTGCAAAGAGCTGATGAGACTCAACAACAACAAAGAAAATAATCCAGTCAAAAAATGGGCAGAAGAGCTAAAAAGAAACTTCTCTGAAGAGGAAATGCAAATGGCCAACAGGCATATGAAAAAATGTTCAACATCACTTGCCATCAGGGAAATGCAAATCAAAACTACCATGAGATACCATCTTACACCAGTGAGAATGGCACATATTAAAAAAACTAGCAACAACAAATGTTGGCGAGGGTGTGGAGAAAAAGGAACTCTTCTACACTGTTGGTGGGAGTGCAAACTGGTCCAACCACTGTGGAAAGCTGTGTGGAGATTTCTGGACCTACTAAACATAGAGCTTCCATATGATCCAGCAATTCCACTCCTAGGTATTTACCCAAAGGACACAGAAACATCAATTCCAAAGAACACCTGCACCCCTATGTTTATAGCAGCACTGTTTACAATAGCTAAGCTTTGGAAACAACCCAAATGCCCAAAAATAGATGACTGGATCAAGAAGATGTGGTCCATATATACCATGGAATATTACTCAGCATTCAAAAAAGATAAACACATGCAATTTGCAGCAACGTGGATGGCGCTGGAAGGGATCATGCTCAGCGAAATAAGCCAAAAAGAAAAAGAAAAATACCGGATGGTCTCACTCATAGCAGGAATCTAGAAAACTTAAATAAGGGACCAGGAAAACGAATAACTATAAGAAAGTGAAAATCAAAATCAACAAAAAACTATGAACCAGAGACACTTTTAGGGGGGTTGGGGCGGGAGGGGAGGGATTGGGGTCAGAATGGGGGGCTGCAATTGTATGGAGAATACAACAATAAAATTTATTATTAAAAAAAAAAAAAAAAAAAAAAACAAAACAGAATAACTGAAACCTGGCATTTTTATAGAATAGACCATAATACAACAGTAAAAATGGATGAGCATGTATAAAATTAATGATAGATGCAAAACCATGGATAATCTTAAAAACATGATTTTTTGAACAATAAAATGAGTTGCAAATTAAAAAAAAAAAAAAAAAAAAAAAAAAAAAAAATGTTAAAGGGTGAAATAGTAAGGAGGAAAAGGTAAATCACATTATGAACAATTAATTCCTTTTTATTCATTCATCAAACATTGATTAAGACTTCTACTGAGCTGACCCACACAAAACTGTGAGAATACTGTAGTTAGTAAAAGAGCTCCTGCCTTCATGGAGCTTTCTATTTAGTGAGGAAGTCAGACAGCAACCAAGCAAACCAACTAGATAAGGAAAAAGTCTGAGGATAACAAGAGAGACATCTTTTTTAGAAAGGGTGGGTAGAAAATGGCACCTCTGGAGAAGTTAGATCTGAACTCCAAAAACTAGAAAAGCTATATAAAGAATTGGTGAAGAGCATTTCAGGCAGGGTACTTGCCAGTCCTTAGGCATTAAAACATGGGAGAAACTTATGGAGAAACTGAGGGGAAAAAAGTATGACCATAATAATTAAGGAAGTAGGCACAAGATTTGTAGAGGTAGATGGGGGCCAATGCATGTAATCTTGTAAGGCATTCTGGGATATCTGAACTCATTCTCAAGGGTGGGTGGTGGAGAAATAACTGAAGCGCTTTACACTGGGCAGCAATACTTGCTGTTATAGAAAATAGAGTGGAAAAACAAGGGAAATAGGGAAGCCACTTAGGCGGTTACAGTAATACAGGCCAAGTATGGTGCTGGCTTGACTAGGATAATGTGGCAGGGAGTGGAGAAAGTGGCAATAAAGATATGTGATGGAGGAAGAATCAAAAGACTGTCTGCATATGTGAGAGAGCGAAAGGACTTGATGTTGAGAAATAATATGGTGTTAAGTTATTGATTTGGGGAGAATGCCTTGTGTGGGAAATGAAGCAATAGCTGGAAAAAAAGAGCTCAATTTTAGACATGGCATTTGGTATTTGTGACATCTTATGTTTAATTATGCTTATGCTACTGCTTAATAGACATACTGAACTCTGTTCTGCCTCTCTCTTACATCTTAGGTTTTGACCTCAATAATTGCATAACTTTTTTTCTCAGAATCACCTTTTACCTTTTCATGCACATCTCCCAGCAAATTCTGAGCACATAGTTGATGTTTAATAAATGTTTAATAATGCGGGGCCTCCCTGGTGGCGCAAGGGGTCAAGCACAGCACTGTGAAGCTAACCGCAGCCTCTGCAGAAACAGTTCGATCCACCCAGCCAGGGAACAACCCACATGGTGCAGCAGATCTCTCCTGTCTCCCCCGCTACTCCCCTCAGCAGTGTATTTCAGTCAGTCTGCCTGTTCTGCTCCCCACTGTCTCTGGTGAATCTTCTCACCCACCCCACATCTGGCCTATATTCCAGTTCTTGTATGCATAAATAAATAAATCTATAAAAAATGTTTTATTTAATAATGATCTCATAAACATCTTTTCAACTTTACACTTATTAGTGTGTCTTCATGCAAACTATAAAATTCTAGATGACTCTAGCCTAGGTCTACAGAACCACACTTGAAGCTTAGAATAGTATAATATTTTGATTCAGTTTACTTTGCAACCTGGTCACTTTTTTTCCCTCTAGGGCTGCTTTGAAGATGCCTAGGTTGTATCCTGATTTACCATGAAAACTCAAGACACCCTGCCCTCGGGGAGTGGGGATCAATTTGATTTTCAAAATAAGCACTGGACCAGAGAACATTTCCTGATACTTTCAAACTAGAGTGGGATCTCCAAAATTGTAGTCTTCACCTACAACTTCATTCCCAACTTGTCAATAAATTTAGGAATTATTAAATGGCAGAAGTTTAATTGGCAACAATCCACAAACTTGCTTTAAGTTTGACTTCTGAAATCCAACATTTTGGATTATACTTTGTTGAAGAAAATCATTGGCATTTCTGATTTTGTGGGATCTTTTTATCTTGCTAATACTTTTGTGGTAGATGACTGGGGAGAGCTTTGGCATCCGGGGAAACTGCATGAAACCTAAGCAGCCAATTTCTTCCTAGTTGTAATTGGCCCAAACTTCCCTACCATAAAGGCCTCCTCAGGATGGCTAAGGGTAAGTATATTATTCTTTCTTGTTCACCCAAAGCAGTGCTCTCTGCTCTATACACATGAAAGTTTGAAAATTTTTAAAGGCAGGGATCTTACATCCCTATCTCCCAATGAACTTTATAGCGCTTGCTTATTCAATTGGCATTTCTTTTACATAAGGAGATGGAAACACGTTGTCTTTTACTTATGTAACAGATATACCAGGGGGTGTAATTCAGCTTTCTTCTTCCTATATTTGTTAGGTCTGTTATTGTTAATACTTTTTTAGTCTGAAACATTTTATTAGAACAAGGGATACTGCAAAGCTGCTTATATAAATCCCCTTTATCTAGAAAGTGGGGTCAATAATATTAAGATAAAAAAGATCAGCTTGCAAGATCCTCTTCTATTCATAGTCAATACTCTTATCAATTCGAAAAGAAACAGAACAAAAATTTATAGTTCTCTTCAATTCCAGTAAATTTCTGGTAATATTAACAAAAATGGGATTGAACTAAAACACTCACTTGGCAGGCTTACTGAAAAAAAGTTCAAGTTGGGCAGTTAAGATAAAATCATGACTGCACACTTGCCAAATCCACCCTCATTGACCTACTCTCAGCATTACCTCCCCACCAATAACACCTCAAATAAACAATGACTCAATCCCAAATTTAAAGTGTAGGTGCCAAAAACCCAATGCAAAATATTTTGTTAGGGCAGGTAACCAAGTTTTGGGACTGTAAGCTAGACAAGACAATTGCAATCCGCTATCTTCCCAGTGAATGGCTGATGTGTAAAAGCTGATGAGGACAAGGCAGTTTGGGAAATTGCTTTTAACAGTTAAGTCTTTGAACAACAGTCATATCAATACTAAAACACAGCAGCTCATAACCAACCACATCTCTCCCTCCCTCATTTGCCCAGGACGTTATTTTCTTGTTTCCTGCATAAGTTATCAAGTTAGTCATGTTATTTGGAAAATTAAATACAATCTAAAAATATTGTGCTGTTATTACTACATCTTCTCTTTCCACGGCAAACTGTTCTTTTTTAGGAAGAAATTCATTTTTCAAGTATCAAAAACCTTAGTCTGTTCCGCTACCTCTATTTGTGATGCTACCTGAGGGAAATGGGTAAGTTACGGTGAGATGTTTGAAAGATGTTAGGTTAAACCAAGTTTTAAATGGTTTCTTTATGCAGGATGTCTCCGATCTTTTAATATGAATATGCATTATTATAAAGCTCCAAGGGGCAAGGGGAGTAAAGTATAGAGCATGTGCAAAGCTTATTTGCTCATGGAATCCCTTTCATGGAACATGTTATGGGATTAAGGGTATCATGGAACACACTGGGAAATGTTAGTTTATGTACATTCTAATTTTTATAGGCCTGCTTGACACCTTATTCTAAGCTTGAAACATTTAGATTAGAAATAAAACTTGCAGAACATAACCAAATCACAGACATCTTCATGGAATGTTTTTCCCAAAATGTCATATAAACCTCAAAGATAGTTTCCAATTATTCAGAGTAAGATAAAAATCAAAACTCAAACACCTGAAAAATTTTATTCCTAAAGCACACTTATATCAATAATCCAATTAAAGTTTTATTTGTAAGGTATAACTTCTAAAATGGATTTCCTACATCTAAAAATGCCTGGATAAAGAACATGTAATTTAGTAAAATCTGGATTTGAATCCTGTTACTTAGCACGTATGAGACACTGAGTATAAATAACTTGGCCAAGAGCACTTTCTAATAAAGATATCTGCTTCATATGGTTGCTTTCAGGATTAGAGACCTATAATACCAAGCAAGGGTGAAGAGGTTCTCAATAAATGGTAGCTCCTGTTATCATTCCTATTTTAACTAAAGAAATGACTCTGCCACAGTGCAGTTCAAGATATTCTCCTGCAATATAGAACAACTTACCAAGAGGACATGGTTCCAAGATAGCTGGAAAGCAAGAAAATAAAATCCACACACAGATAATTTTTATATTATTGTATTTTATTACAATGTGTTGAGTGTACTAACTTAAAGGAAAAAATGTAAACAAAATGAAGGTCTAGTGAAAAATGGCACTTCAACTTTAATCTTCAACTTAGTTATTTTTAACAATCCATTTATACCATTATATGTCTCAGATTTTAAAGATCATTTCTGAATTTTAGACTGAAAAATGAATAAACAGTTAAGCAGAGGAAATGCTACTGGTTAAAAAGTTAAATCTCTCTTGGCTAGAATTAAACATTGACAGGTAACTTTCTCTATAAAGGAAAGTCTACTTTGGAGCATAAAGTTACATTTTTTGTGTAGTCCAAAACCATGTCAAGTAGAACTCATGACTTGATGAAAATAGTCTTACTCAATTACATTTGACTACTTAAAATCTTACTGAGCATGCTATTTGCTGTGTCTTACCTCCAACACAACTCTCTACTTCCTGAAACAAGTTTATTATTTAAGTTTCAAGAAGTAGTTTATAGGAAACACCAAAAGAATCAGTTGTTAGAGGTATAACCTTTTCTTCATTGTACACAGCTATTTCTAAAAATAAAGAGTATGTACTTTCTAAGAATAAAATGAGAAAACCAAAAACTGTGGTCTCTGTGCATGAACATATACACACATAGGCACGAACTTAAGTTTCCCCAAATGTGTTAGGCAGGTATAACTCAAAATTCTAACGTCAGAAAGTAAAGATAAACACTTGTTTATAAATCAGTGATACTTGCTTATATACTTTAATTAGAATACTACACCTGCAGTTAGTTCAGATGTACTTTGATTGGATCCCATTAGGAAAAAAAGACATTCAAAATAATAAGCACATTCTTCAAACAGCAGAGAATTCTCCCACTTTATTTATCTTGACTTACTGGTATTTCATAAATTTGCAAGTGGAAGATAAGCTGTTCAAAAAAGCCTTTTCATATACATAATACACAGAAATTATTTTAAAAGTCTATTCACATAATGGATTCTTTTGGTACTAATGAAAAATTGAGATACAAATAAATGACTAGAAATGAAACCATGACTAAACAAAGAGCAAAGGAACAACACTACATTTCAGGGAAAAAATCCAAATCTTACTGTTAGAAGAATAAAGTATATCTGTCATAGTATACATTATCAAATTCCCTTAAAGCAGGGATTATTTGAAGTTTTTAAATGAAAAAAAGTTCAGGATTACCTCTGTTTTTACATTCAGTAACTATCATAGCAACATCGGTTACATACAACATCTGCCTCATCTCACCAAAAAAACCCTAGGGGTTTTCTAAGTCAAACAATAAATACCAGCAATTCAATAAGCAAGCTGGAGAGGAGGAGAGATTTGAATTGGAGAGGAGGAGAGATTTTGCAGCTGAATTGTATCTCCGGTATATAGTACGGCTGCTGGTCACTCTATTTTTTCCATGCATTAGAAGAACAGGGACTGATAGTCAAAATAAAAATTCCATTGTGTAGCAAATGATAGAATTTGTAACAGCAGAAAGAGTTCCTAATGTCATAATAATCGTTATGATGCTTTACAAAGGATTTTGTGCACATGTGTGGAAAGGAGTAAAAAACAAAGGCAGGTTAAGAAAAAGGGAATGCTGAGACTGTATTAGAATTATATTTATTTTAAAAATTGATCTGAAATCTGCCCATAAAGTATACAAAAAAAAGTCAGAGTAGACATTAGTGCAAGTTTAACCTGATAATTTATTCATGAAAAGAGCTAGTTTTGATGAGGAAAAAGTTCAATCCTTTCCTTGTAAACATAAACAACAGGAGTTTTAAAGGTAATAGGCCAGAAAATGCAACAATAACTTTTATAATATAATCCTTTTCAATTAAACAGACAAATCAAGTTGAAGACACCTGTTAAAATACTTTGTAGACTGAATATTCACCAGTCTATATAATCTTGTTCCAATTGGGATTTTTGATTTTTAAAAAAACTTTTTATAAGAACTATCACATCTAGAAGTGAAGAAAATAAATTAGATCCCTCCCCCCCAAGATATTATTTTACCTCTAAATCATAAAAAGCTTTGTAATTATCTTATACAAATTAACCAGTGTTCTTACAAAATTAATGTGGTTTTGGACTGATGACATTACACTGTGTTTGTGGTGAAGTACTAGGCACAAGAATATATATATCAATTAGGCATTTTCAGTCTAATTAGTCTCTAAAGTTATTTAATTCTTGGCAATATATAATAACTGGTATGCATTTTGGTACATAAGGTCTGAATTGTAGAGAACAAGAAGCTGTGTATTATAGTAACAGGGTTTGTATGTGACAATTACAGTGTTGAACAAGTATCTTCTATGAACTCTGTGATTTGTTTTGCAGTTGGTCACCTGAAGTAGATCCTGCAAAGATAAAAGGAAAAAATCAACATAATTTATTTGTTGTGTATTGCCAACCTTGGAACTATCTGCTATAAAGTTTCCTAACGTGGCCATGGATAATAAACAAATAGGTATCTAAAAATCAAAGGTATATTTTATAATTAGTCTGTGACTAATTATATGAAAGAATCTCTATTCCGCCCCCCACCCCCAAATATTTTAAAGAGCAGAACAGGAGTATACTTGGCATTAGAACAAACAGGTTTCAGACTGATCATTTCTGTGACTAAATCACAGGTAGATAACTAAGAGTTTGTTACAACTCAAATCTCCAAAGCTATAAAAGACAAAGTGACAAAATATTTCCTCAGAGTCTAAAATGCCACCTTTCTTTTCACAAAGAAAGGTATAAAATAGATGGGGATAGCAAGGGTGAGGGAGAATAACAACAATGCTTAAGAAGTAATGGGTCCTATAAAATCTAGAAATTTTAAAAGCTGGTGAAATTTCCTAAGGGTCGAAAAAGGGTACAAGAAAAATAGGAAACTTACTTGCCTATGTCTTATCATGTAGTCTTTCTATTCTTGCGGACTTTATGAAACTAAGTAGGATATACTCTTATGTAAGGAGTACTTCATCTGCACTGAAGAAAAACCAGGTACTGAGCTAACACAAATTTTTGTCATACATAAATGAAAAAACATATTTATGTACTAAATATGTGAACTCTAATGTATTATAAGTAAAGAGGGAGAGCAAAGACCAGAATTCTTTTTGAAAAGCTGTAGCATTGAAAAAAAATCGGCAGCTTACTGCTCGCCTGTTTCTATGGAGGCACTTATTTCTTAAAACCTACCCCTTTCAAAATGCAGCCCTCTGCTGGCCTGTGTCTATGCAGGTGTTTCTTTCCTGTTTCTCTTTTCCTTAATAAACTTGCCATAAAAAAAAAAAATCCTTTGACATCTCACATAGTGATGCTGGTACAAATTTCCAGTGACAAGTGGGAAGGATTCTTGGTGCTTTGGCAGAGTGACTAGAAATTGATTGAAAATTGAAAATCTGAGTAGAAATTGATGAGTTATAATCAAAGAAACATTCACTTTGAATGTATCCAAAAAAATCACCAAGATAATAGGTAAATGGGGAAGTAAACCCAATTAAGAGACAGGTCTCCTAAAAATGGGTAATAATTTTAAGAAGAGAAAGAGAGAAACCTATAATGATAGCTACTTAAAATGAAATTTATTCAAGCTAAATGTGAGCTAAAAAAACCATGGTGCATAAAATGGAAACGAAATGTATGAAACAAACTGAAAGGATGAAGTATATATGGAATAATGAAAGTATTACAGTTCTGACACTATTGTGAGACAGAGTCATCAGGTTCTATCATAGAATCACTTACTGTACTTAGGCTCACCAAAATAATGTTATTTACTCCTAAGAAATCCAAGACACAACAAATAAAGTTACAATTCTACTTAGAAGCATCAATTTGTAAGTACAAAGTGTAGACAAATGGGTACAAGATTCACATGAATCATGTAGAAGAGTCATCTGTATTCAATATCAGAATAAATTTATTAAAAATAAGTAAATAAATAAAATCTATTTGTTGTGCCTGATCAATAGCTGATAGGCTTCAAGGGCTGGCTGTCCAAGACTTCAAACAAAGATATGCCAAAAAACTGATCAATTCAAAGAATCAGCATGGAAAGTATATACTTTGTACCTTAAGTGGTATCAAAACAAATCTTTCATATTAAAAAAAGTTTCTCTTAAAAATTTACATCTTTAAATAACTATAAGAAAGAAAATATCAAATCAACAAACAAATATGAACCAGAGACACTCTATGGGGGGTGGGGAGTTTGGGGTCAAAATAAGGGGGTTGTAATTGTATGGGGAATATAAAAAAATAAAAAATAAAAAAAAAGAAATTTACATCTTTAGATTGTAATGACATTAAATATGACCTGAAACAAAAACAAAATACATCTTAACATGAAGAAAAACATTGCTTAAAGCCATGTAAACAAACAAACAAAAAAACATATCCGTATCACATAACATACAGTCTTAAATCAACTCTGAACATAAAATTTTAGAAACTTTTGGACAGTAATAAAGTGAATCTTGGCAAAATTTTATGAGGTTCTTCAAATGTTTCAATAAAATATATGATTTAGGCACAAAAAATCATAGTGTCTCAGTGATATTTTTGAAACATCTAACCTTGATTTGATTCTTCCGAATTCATGCCTTCTCCAGATGCAGCCTCTGACATTTCTTCATCATCTTCATCATCATGTAGGTCTTTTGAAATTAACTGTCTAGCTAATTTAATATTCAGTCCTTCATTGTAGTGGAGCTTCCTCTTCATTTCAAACTGTCGCTTTTTTTCTACCAGATACAAAAAATAAGAGTAGGAAGTTTTTAGTGCAAAGATGGCAATCTATAGTTTGTGTCTAATGCTGCTTTTGTGCGCAATGGCAGAGCTAAGTAGTTCTGAAAGAGACTATAAGTTCACAAAACCTTAAGTATTTACTTCCAGGCCCTTTACAGAAAGTGTGCCAACTTCTGCTTTACATGGCTCAAATAAAGACAAATGAGTCATTTGTAGTTATACTTGTGAAGAACATTTAAAGATACAGGAAAATTCTCCAGAAATAAGTGAATGGGGAAAAAAAGCAAGATATACCACCACACACACATAACACAAATATAGAAAATGTACAAAGGCTGCAAGCATATATGTACACACAGAAAAACAACTCAATAACTAAAAGTGGTTAATTTTGGGTCACGAAACTATGATCCATGTTTTCGCATTTTCTATTTAGAAAAAAATTCCTTAAAATTTTGTATTACCCATGATTTAAAACATTGCTGGCTAAAAACATAGCATCATCCCCAGAGTAACTGTAAGAAAAATCTGTTAGAAGGAATAGTTAAGCAGTTACAGACTATTCTTTCACTTATAATCTTCCCCACAGAATCAAAGTTAGTAGCAAACTAACATAACTGATCATATTTTACTACTAAATAGCATTTTAAATATCTGTTTATGAAGTAGTTTTGTTTATGAAGTATAAGACTTGAAAATTTCTTAGACCAATGCATTAAAAAACAAAAAGGGGCTCAGCATAAAATTGCCAGTTGTTTATGTCAAAGTATTAAACTTACTCAACCAGTTTTATTATGATAGTCATAAAATTACATTTACAGTTCATGTCACTACTGATCAATGACTTTTCAGCCTCTGTTAGGAATGGGAGAAGGAAGTTCTCAGATATCAGATTATAAGCATTTGTTTCAAACTACTAGGACCTTGCCAGGCACCTTTCTTCTCTACTCATAAATTATTTTTGTGATTTATTTTATACTTTGAGAGTACCGTAATGTAATGGGAAGTAAAATAAAAAAAAAAATAAAAAAAAAAGACCATTCATAAAAAGACAAAATCCTCATGACTTTTTAGGGCTGGCTTTCAAGTATTCAGATGATTTAAGGCTAATATTAATAAACAACAAAAAATGGTTCTATTTCCAATACCATATAAGTTTACTAAAAAGTCAACACTTTTTCCTCATTACAAAGTAATACATGTTCATGGTAAAATTTTAAAAACTCAATTTCTTCACTCAGAAATTACCATAGCATTTTATGATTCTAGATTTTTTTCCTAAAAATGTATTTTTGTATCAGTGACTCATATGTTGTTGTATATGATTGTTTTTCCGCTGACTATATAGTTAGGATGACTGTGTAAGTCTCTGTTCAAGAAGTGCCAGTTCACGCATATTGTCTGATGGAACTGTAGTAATGACCCTTTCTTTCACTCCATGACTTTTTAAAAGTAACAACCAGCATTTAAAGAAAACAAAACAAAACAGGACTGTATCACATATAGTAAAGGTACGTAGCATTTTGTGAAATTCTTTTTTGTAATTCTATGTATACATGTATACTGAATGGGACTTTTGATATTGGTGAAAAATATTTGAAAAATATTGGAATAAATCTTAGAAATTGAATTGCTACATTAAAGGGTGTCATATTATTTTAAAACTTTTGGCTCATATATTGCCATACTGATATGTATATAAGTATGTAAGTAACCTATTTCTCCATTCACACCAGAAATTTTTATCTTTGTTGTTTGAAAGGAAAGTATCATGATGCTGTTTTAATTTGTAGTTCCTTTTTCCTAAGAGTTGATATTATAGTACTTCTCTCTTGTGAATTATATTCATAGTTTAAGAAAATGATTTATTTTTATTTCTAGTAGATACTGAATTTGTGGTTTTGCTTTTTTTAAAAAAAAGATTTATTTATTTATTTATACATACATACATACATACATACATACATACATACATACATACAAACACTGGGTACAGTCAGAAGCACAGGAGGGTGAGAGAATTCACCAGAGCCAGAGTGGGGAGCAGAGCAGGCAGAAGGACCGAAGTACACTGCTGAGTGGAGCAGCGGGCAGCAGGAGAGGTCTGCATGCCATGTGGGACCCTACTCCAGTGGCAGGAGGAGGGAGCAGCCAGGGATTGAACCGGCGCTGCAGAGGCTGCGGGCTGCAGGCTGCGGGCTGCTGGTTGCTTCGCAACCCAGCGCTCAACCACTGCACCGTCAGGGAGGCCCTGTGGTTTTGCTTTTTATAGATAATTATAGAATACTCTAAAATTATTAATTTAAAAACATGCATTTTTATTCATTTCACAGAAAGCTGCTAATACAAGAAATCTCAACCTTCTGGAGTAGTTGTATTCATTACTTATAATTCTTACATGGAGAACAATATAATGTAGAGAACAATACAAGGATATTCACGTTTGAGGCACAGCTCTAGTAATAAACCATTATCCATGTGAACTTGACAAGTTAATTATCCTTTTTATTTTGCTTTTATTAAAATATAATGGAGAATGTATCTATTATTTTAACTTATTAAAAGTTAGTATTTACTGGGCAGTTACAATATGCTAGAATTATTGTGAAGTACTTCAAATTTTTATCTCTCTTAATATTTAACCAATGACTCTTAATACTTTATAGTTCCCAATTTAGAAATGAAGAAACTGAGGTTCCAAAAAATTAAGCAAATTTGACATACAAACTTAGATCTGTCTTACTCCATTGTCAACATCTTAATTGTAATGCTATCAGTTATAAGATAATCTTTTCCAAGAATTTCTGTCAATAAGCAAGGTTTGCAGACATGCAATTTGTCTGAATTCATGAACTGAATTTGTGAAACTGTAAGTTATCAAATGGTTCTCCCTACTGGCAAATTCATGGAATTACAATTTGAGGGAAAATTTCCTTACAGAAATACTGACAACACATAGGTTAATATATCTTCTGTTCTCAAATATGCCGTCAGGTTTTTAAAGAATAATAAAGAAACAATTTCTATTTTAAACCTTTTCTCAAGGGCCTCTTGGGATATAATTTGGGAAAATAAGTCAGAAAGTCATGGAGGGTAGAAAAGATTTAATGTAATACAACTTGAGATTATACTATATATGAAATTCCTCTTGAAGGACAATTAGGTTCTGACCATCATAATTTTGTTGAGCAAATTATAATCTGAAATGAAAGAAAGGTAAGATTCCTGACAGTTAGCAAAAAAACTGAAACTTTAGTTCTAAAGTTTCTGAATTTCTGGATGTTTTTACGTATTTTTTTTTTTTAAAGATTTATTTATCCATGCGTACAAGAGCTGGCATACAGGCCAGAGGTGCGGCGGGGTGTGTGTGTGTGAGAGAGGATTCATCATAGACAGAGTGGGGAAAGAACAGGCAGATTGACCGAAGTACACTGCTGAGGGGGAGTAGCAGGCGGGTCAGGAGAGGTCTGCTGTGCCATGTGGGTTGCTCCCTGGTTGGGGATTGAACTTGTGCTGCAGTGGCTGCGGATTGCTTCATAGGTTATATCTTAACCCCTTGCATCACCAGGGAGGCCCTTTACATCTATCTTTTGCTAATGCAACTAGCAGCCTGTTTTGTACGTATGACAATAAATCCTTGAGCCAAACAAAAAATTAAATAAAAAAACAGTGTAAATGTTTAAAAAAAAAAAAAGTTAGTTTCTGGATTTCTTTATAGTACAGGTAGTACTCATATTTGAAGGTTTTCAAGTATATATACAATACTATCCTTTTCTTTTGTGAGGGTATGTGTTCTTTTCCTGCACCTGTTTACCTATACATAGGCTTGGTTTTTTCTTTTTAAAAGAGCTGGAAACTACACCAACAATTTTTTTTCTTGTGCTTATACATTCACACAGTTCAGAAAGTATAAAAAGCAACAGATGGAATATCTTCCTTCTGTCCTCATTTACCATAGATAACCACTGTTACTTATACAAACAGAAACAATGAGTAGGTACCAATGCTTTAACCAAGTAACTGTATAAGCTACAAGAGTTTCTTCCAACCCTGTTGAGAAGATTATCTTTAGCTCCTTTCCCCATTATGCTGCTTTCACTCTATCTCTTGGTTCATCTATAAGTTTTACACTCTCTTAAAATAAAAGCACAAGCAATTTGAAAATTACCTCTTATTTGCTATCTCTTTAGACCATCCACATTCAGTGACTCTAACAGCATTAATTTAATAAGTATTTATTGGATTACTCTCTATTCCAGGCCCTAAAAAGGTAAAAAGGTACAAAGGTACAGTTATAATTACTTTAAAGATGGTAGTTTTTCCAAAGTCATGAAATCAGGGTTGGAAGAAGAGCCTGATACACAATAAATCCACAGAAATACAACGAATTCTAAAAATGCTGCTCCATAATCTCCCACCATTCACTTCCCAAAGAGGAAAATCTCATGACAATCTTCCAAATAGTGGTTTTATTTTACCACAAATTGTTAGAAAAATATTGAAAGTAGTAAACAAACCACCTTGTTCTTCAGGTGAGAGGTCATTATCCTCATCTTCACTGCTTTCTTGTTCATGAACCCGATACTTTAGCTCTGAGCCTTCGGCAGCAGAGCCTAATCTATAAACAATCATTTACAGAGAAAGAAACACTGATATTCTTGAATTACTGAATGTCTTATTTAACTTTTGAGTCTCATAAAAACATCTGAAAATGATTAATATGCTAACTATAACCTGATGAGGAATGGGTGTAGAAACCAAAAAGCAACAAGCATGGAGGATGACAGAAATCAAAGAACAAAGGAATAGTGCTTTTGTTTATGAATTCACTTATTTTTGCCTTTCTCACCTCTATTTTTAAAATCTAGGTGGCAGGATATTAAAAACAAAACAAAACAAAAAACCACACAGGCAATTGACACAGGGACTCTATGTACCAGGCTATGGTACTCTTTCTGCTACTTGCATACCTTGGCTTTAATCTAGAAACAAGACTAGATAAGGTGCTGTGAAATATTCAGATAAATTTAGTATAAATTTTTAAAATTTATGCTTCAGTAAAATGTTTTCAACTTTGCACAATTAAAAATAGTGTAAGTGAAAATTCTTATAGATGTCAGTACTTACTTCTTAGCTAAGACATCTGGGGTAAGGACTTCAGTGGCTTCTGAAATCACTCACTGCCTCTTCATCATCACCTATCATACTGGGGATGACAAGC
>NW_023604295.1:38721936-38753604 GCF_014898055.3 Talpa occidentalis | reverse complement strand
CTGGACAATCAACGGCTGAAAATTCAGACATCTTGGGACACTAATTTCAGTAGCCTCGTTCCTAACACCCATTATGCTTGTTAACAAACCTCTGTGTGACAGAAATCGGAAGCATTAGGTAGCAGGCTTTGCTTACCATCACTTGAGGATGTGCTCTGGCTAAGAGCATGTAGCCATTCTGAGCTTACAGATCAAATCTAATTACATACACATCCATATCACAGTGATTCCGCCTACATCTTTAAAGTAAATTATAGACCACAAAACAAGCTGTCACCGAAATGATTTCTTAAATGAGGGACAGAAAGCCAAGTTTAATGGAAGGGAATGAGGCTATCTCTTGGACAATGGGCATAGGGATGAAAGAAGGATGATGAATGATAAAAATTAGGAATAAATAAGAGAAAATAGAATTTTAAGGGAATGGAATGAAATGGCATGGGGATGAAAGAAGAATTATTAATGACAAAAGTAAGAAATAACTGAGAGAAAAAAGGAAAAAAAAAAGAGAAGCTACAGCCCATTACTTAAAGTTTCCTTAATTTATTGCTTTAAATAAAAGAGGGTTGTAAATATTTTAAAAATGTGGACATCATCGGTATAAACTCAAGTGAGCTCTGAAAAGCCTACCTAGCAGATGGATTACTGAAATTAGTGTCCAGATCATTCACTTGATGCTAGGCTGCCTACTATTTACTCCACGGTGTCTTTGTTTCTTAATCTGTGTAATAGGAACAGTAATCCCTCTGTGAAGGAATTCTCTAAAAGGAAACACAAACTCAGCAGGTTAAGACATCTAACATTGGCGCACTTCTGTCCCCTAGTGGTGATTTTTAGAACTTTGTGGGCAGTCTTTTAAGTGAAAAAATAAAATGTGCTATACTCTAAAACAAAACCTGACCTGCCTTCCTTGTAATGCACACTAGCTTTTTAATTGTTAATTCTCTTGCCTCCTCAGTGCTTTCTTCCTCCTACTACTATCACATGCTGCAGGAAATTTTATTTATTCTAGAGGAATTGTAGTATATTTTTCATTTCTACTTTTCCTTCTTCAATTGGCACGGATTTGGGGAGTATAGCAATGTTTTTGTGTCATTAATACGACCTTTTAGGAGCTGTGACCATAGAGCAAACAAAGCTATGGGAGAGCTTCAAAAGTCCAGCTGGAGGTCATTTAAATATCTGTAATTGGGCCTCCCTGGTGGCTCAGGGGTTAAAGTCTCAGTGCAATCAAACTATTGCCAGCCACTGAGCGTGAGTTCAATTTTCAGCCAGGGAGCTAACACACATGGTGCAGCAGACCTCTCCTGTCTTGCCAGCTGCTCCCCTCAGAAGTGTATTTCAGTCAATATGCCTGTTCTTCTCCCCACTCTGTCTCTGGTGAATCCTCTCACCACCATTCCCCCTACCCCTGCACCTCTGGCCTACACCCCAGCTCTTAGCTGCATAAATCAATAAAATAAATCTTTAAAAAACAAACAAATATCTGTAATTGCATTGACACCAGCAGGTAGAGAGAATATGAAAATAATTTCAGATTGAGTGAAGCAGTAAATAGATTGATTAGATTTAAGGAGCAAAGCAATTGACTTATTGAACTTCACCCATCCTGATTAGGGGGTAGGGAAAAGTTCAATGCATTAGAGGGTTTTCTTTTTAAAAAATTAATTTGTTAAATGTATTTTTCCTGAAGTAACTTTGAAGATAAGTTTCTATAGTCTCCCTTGCTACAGTGTTATACTTCTACCTCTGTTATAGTCCCCACCACAAGTCTAGTTTCCACCCACCTCCACACAATCAACTCCCATTGTGACTTTTAATGGACTCAATGCAATTGGTAGGACAAACTTCTTTTAAAAATATCATATATTTCCCCACTTTTCATGACTGTAAGTGTGAGTGGGAGAGGAAAGCAAAAGGAATAGGGAAAGAGTAAGCAAATGTTTCAGAAATTGGTCGGTGGTGCACGGAAAGAGGAAGGAGAAAAGCCCATACAATCAACTCTTGCTTGGACCCTTGGTTGACTTGATGCCACCTCCAGGGCCCTTCCCCTAACATGTGACCTTGGCACCCTTGTTTTACCTCTTAGCTAACTAGGGTCTCTGTTCTAGACATCCCCTTAGTGGGTCCTGGTCAGGACCCCATCGCCACCCTTAATGTCTGGATCTTTCTCGGCTACACTTTCTTCTGCTGATGTTATCTCAAGCTTGGGCCTGAATCAGATTATAATGTGGCTGAAATTTCTTTCTAATTCAGGAGCCCTGGAAAGAGAATTAGGAGTTTTCAATTTGGTAATTTACCAAGCCACAACCTTTTGGAGCCTCGGTTTTCTCATCTGTGGACTAAGTATATCTGTCTTCCCTTGATCATAGGAGGTTACAAAGATCAAATGTGCTTATAACAGGTAAGACTGGTATCACTGAAAGCAGGGTCATTAATACTAGCATGTCATAAGCTGCCGCCGCCCGCCTTCCCCATAAGGACTATGGTGCTCTCAGGCTCTCTCTCCTTCCTGCCTATCTTTTCCCTTCCCCTGTCTCAGCCTGTTCTTTGTCCATAATTGCTGTTTACACCTTAGTGTACTTACACCTTTATACTATTAAATCCAAGATAGTTATATCTTGTCCAGAGAATTGAATAAATTAATAAATCTGAAACACTTAGCTAATGCTGGCGCTTGGTAAGCATTAGCTAGTATGCTTCCAATTGTCTAAAAAATCCAAACCATTCATAAATTTAATTTAAAAAATTTAAAATTCTACTCAAGCCCCCCCTTCCTACTTTAACTTCACCCTCTTCTCCATAAGCGACTGTGACGACCTTTCAAGAGTTTTTAATGTTATCTTTTCTGAATCATGGGATTATAATATACTCACTATTTGGCAACCTGTTTTTTCCCCCACTTAAACATGTACTTAGGAGATATTTCCAGACCACTGCGTACTGTTACTTCCTTGTTCCTATGGTTTCCCAGTATGCCACAGCATGCACCCACTCCACAATTTATTTAACCAGTGTCTTATTGATGGACATTTGGGTTATTTCCAGTTTTCCACTATTATGTTCACTTTTACACATTCTTTTCATTTTGTAATTCAGAACCATCCAGCTGAAGCCCAAGAGGGCTTCCTCATTTTGCCACCACAGCTCATTTCCTATTGAGCAAAGCTTCTTCCTCAGGTCGGCTCTTGACACACCCTGCCGAGGTGGGGGCTTTTTCCACAGAAAGAAGAAGTGGAATTATCTTTCCTGGGCCTTAGCGGTAAACACACTTATTCCCCTGATGGCAATGCCCACACAGCCTCACTGCCCCTGGGCTCCAGACAGCTTCACCTGATACAACAACATCAACATCACATTGCCCCGGTGGGGTTGGTTGCTATTCGCAAGTTATAACTGCTCTGACAACAGACAGGATACCTTGTGATGACATACTTTACCACCTCATTGAAAAGATGAGTGTTCCCAGCTGTGTCTGCTTCCTCAGTGTTGCCCCGGTGTGTGCCCTTGTTTTCAGGGGTCACTGGATTATGGTTCTCTTGTCAGGAATGCTTTTTCCTTTCTCTTTTCAGTGGACAAATATCCCTTTGAGGGCAAACTGAAAGCTGACCGCATTTTAGAAATTTTCCTAGTTGCTCCAACCTACACTAATTCCCTTCTGAAGGTCTTCAGCAAGATGCCTTCTAAATGCATAGTTCCCAGTGAGGTGAACTCCTGGACTACACGCTAATGGCCACAGAGCCAGGGGCTGCAGGAAGGTTTACAATAAAAGGCCACAGTATACCTCTATCTTATAGAAATAATGTCATCATGGCGGCGGGGAACCTCCTGAGTTGGTGAGAAGGCCTTCATCTCCAATGGCTTTCAATTTTTTATTTTAGTAGCAGAGCCTTTAACAAATATCTCAAATGAAACTCACAAATGGGAATAACTTAAAAACATAAGAACTGAACTGCTGTGGTTAAATTAGGGGTGTCGTTCTACCTCCTGTTCTGTCACTCTGAAACAGTTTCCAGTGCCTGTTCCCAGCCCCCTCTGTCAGGTAGACTGACTGAAATACACTGCTGAGGGGGAGCAGCGGTTAGACAGGAGAGGTCTGCTGCGCTATGTCGGTAGCTCCCTGGCTGGGGATCGAACTCGTGTTGCAGTGGATGCGAACCACTTCATAGGTTGCATCCTAACCCCTTGCCACCAGGGAGGTCCCCCAGCTTTTTTCTTAATGTGAGTGCTGGACTTTACATTTCTCTCCATCCTTCATCCTGTTTGTTTTAGTCTAATCATGAAAATATCAAATCCTGAGGCTGTGCGTCCATGGACTATTATTTCCCAGTCTTAGTTACCTTGAGTTACAGTACATGTTACCTTTGTACATCTGAAAACCTGCTAACCTTTATGTGGAGCTTAGGAGAGAAGTGAAGGCAAGAGACCTTTCTAAAATGTCCATGTGCTGAACACTTATTCCTTGCCAGGTACAGTACTATGCACATAATATCATATTTAATCTTTTCACTGGCCCAGGTATTAGGGCCCCATTTTAAAGAAATTTTTTTTAATCTTTTTTTTTTAAGATTTATTTATTTGTTTTAGACAAACACTGGATACAGTCAGAAGAGACGGAGGGTGAGAGAATTCACCAGAGCCAGAGCCGGGAGCAGAACAGGCAGAAGGACCGAAGTACACTGCTGAGGGGAGCAGCGGGCGGCAGGAGAGGTCTGCGCGCCATGTGGGACCCTCCTCTGGTGGCCGGGGAGCAGCGGGGATCAAACCGGCGCTGCAGAGGCTGCGGGCAGCTTCGCAACCCAGCGCTCAACCGCTGTGCCACCGAGGATAGGCCCCATTTTATTTATGAGGAAGCTGAGGGGAAGGGTGAAGATAAGGAAGATATCCTGTCCTCTGAGGGATCTTTCTCAGTCATCACCTCAGTGACAGTGGAGCATGCAGATAATGCAACACACACGGGGCCCCTCAATGATACCCCATCGTCCAGGGTAGGCTTGAACTCCTCGTGGCTCAGAGCAAAGGGAGAGAGTGGAGAAAACTGAGTGACATCTCATCAGCTCTTTGAAGGTCATAGAAATGGAATAAAACAAAAACAAATTAAAAACTGAAAACATCTAGAAAAAATAAAGTTGATTAAAAAAATAAAGCTTCTTGGGTATTTAATGTTATAAAATGTGGGTTGGTCATGCAAAGGCTTTAGTGACATGATCTTGGAATTTGCCTATGTGGACTTTGTCCTTTTTCCTTACCATCCATTGTAGATTCTGCAGGAGAAAATGATGAAGTAGTGAAAGATTAAGCCCATATCATCCTACTTAATTCACTGCCCAGCATATATACTCATATAGCTTCCTTATTTACTTATTTCTCTTCATTGAAATGTGAACTCCATGAAAGCCTGGTCTTATTTGCCTTATTCACCTCTAAACTTCTATTATCTAGAATAGTTCATATCAAAGTTCTTAAAACAAATGAATGTCATCTCACACAGAAAACTTAGCATTAAAAAAATTATTTGCAAACAATGTAAAGGCTGAACAAAGTTCACCTAGCACTATCCCTGGCCGTAAGTGTAAACATAGTGCTTAAGTGCTTAAGTTTTAAGAAACTGTTACATCCTTTCAGTGCCACGCCAGATACGTTTTGATAAATGAAAACAAAAATAAATATTGATCTCTGATGATAGTGTTTTTTTCTTTTTATTTTTAGCAGTTTTTAGTAATTTTAGGTGGAACTATGGCTGTGGGTAATAGCTTTAGGATGCATAATGCACTTGTTATATTTCTCAAGTTAATCCTCCTAGTTTCTACCCTGAACCTCAGTCTTTCAACCAGATTGCTTATTTCTGGAGGAGCATGTGTATGAAATTAAAAAAAAAAAATCAGGGGCCTCCCCGGTGGTGCAGCGGTAGAGCGCTGGGTTGCGAAGCTGCCCGCGGCCTCTGCGGTGCCGGTTCAATCCCCGGCTGCTCCCCGGCCACCAGAGGAGGGTCCCACATGGCGCCCGCTGCTCCCCTCAGCAGTGTACTTCGGTCCTTCTGCCTGCTCTGCTCCCTGCTCTGGCTCTGGTGAATTCTCTCACTCTCCCGCGCTTCTGACTGTACCCAGTGCATGTATAAACAAAAAAAAAAAAAAAAAAACAAAAAAACAAACAAGCAAAACAAATAAATAAAGAAAAACATGCCTCTATTAAAAAAAAGGTCTTTAAAAAAAAAATCAAACCCTCTTCTATTTTACTTCTATGTAATTGTTCTTTCCCTCTTTCTAAGTATCTACTCATTAATTCTATCCTTTTATATTTTCTCTTTCAAAGTATTAATGCAGTTGCACAAAACCATCTTATATCTACCCAAAGGACTTCAAGGTTTGGTTGATTTTCTTTTCCCCTTTGTCCTTCATCCATGTGCCCAAGACCTTTGAACACTGGAGCTTTTGCTCCACTGCACACCTTAATTTCATAACACTCTATAACTTTCTTGATTTCCTGGACTTCTTTATCAGTCTTGGCTTAGAAAGTTCAGATGCCTGGATCTCATCACTCCCAGGAATTGCTAAACTTTTGAGATCTCTTAACTCAGCATTTCTCTCCTCTGACCCAATTGCTTTATCTGTTTTCGCCCAAGCTGGCCTGTCACAGCTTGCCAGAGCTTCCCTCTGATATCACCCTTTCTGGTATTTTACACTGCGTAGCCCTCCCATATGATTCAGCTTCCTTCTGGCTCCAGGCAGGCATTTGGCTCCAGGCAGGCATTCCGTCCAGTCCTAGATTCCAAGGTTCACTGCTTTGTTCTGCTATTGCCAGGTCCCTGAGCTTCCTCAGTCCCTATACTTTGCTCTGTCCACTGCATCAATTTCTTCCCAGAGGTCTCTGAGCCTACCCTTGAGAGAGAGATGGTCCATATTGGACCACGAAGAGGCCAATGAAGGAGGTTGGTTCCTTTGTTAACAGGATTTTTTTTTTTCCTTTTTGGTAGCAAAAGCAAAAAAAAAACCAAAAAAACAAACAAAAAAAAAACCCAATTATCCACCTCAATAGACTTTTAAAATGGAAAATTTTATTACTTTATGACACTTCAGTAGGGCAGACTCAAGGTGTGCTATGCCAGCACTCCTTGAGTCTCCTTCTTTCTGTGATTTTCTTTGTTCTGCTCTCATTAACTATCAGCAACATCCTCAGGCTGGCCATAAAATAACTGTGCTTTTTCCAGATATGACATTCATATATGACCATGTCAGGGAGCTTTTCTTTTCTCCAACAAATAGAAGATCCCTTTTTCACAAGGCCTTATAGATCCCTGTTCACATCTCATTGGCTGGAGTTGGGTAACATGCCTATCTCTCAATCAATCATAGACACAGAATGGGATGACCGAGGTTTATTTAGACCAATCAGGATTTGTCTTTGGACGTGAGCCTTCTGTGGGATGGGTTATACCCATGCAATATTGAGTCTCTGCAGGCAGTAAAGAAAGGGTAAAGGATGTTGGGAGGTAAACAACAGCATCTGTATAGTGTAAAATGGAGGTCCACTGAAGTAAGGACTTAGAGGCATAAAAACTAAAGTCTTGGGGCCTTCCCGGTGGCGCAGCGGTTGAGCGCTGGGTTGCGAAGCTGCCCGCAGCCTCTGCGGCTCCGGTTCGATCCCCGGCTGCTCCCCGGCTGCTCCCCAGCCACTGGAGGAGGGTCCCACATGGCGCGCAGACCTCTCCTGCCGCCCGCTGCTCCCCTCAGCAGTGTACTTCGGTCCTTCTGCCTGCTCTGCTCCCTGCTCTGGCTCTGGTGAATTCTCTCACCCTCCTGCGCTTCTGACTGTACCCAGTGCTTGTATAAACAAAACAAAACAAACAAACAAACAAATAAATAAATAAATGCCTCTAAAAAAAACAAAAAAACTAAAGTCTTGGGCCTCCCTGATGGCACAAGGGGTTGAGCACCGCACTATGAAGCAATCCTGCAACCTCTGCAGTACAAGTTCCATCCCTGTCAGGCCAGGGAGCAACCCACATGGTGCAGCAGCCCTCTCCTGGCTCGCCCGCTGCTCCCCTCAGCAGTGTGTTTCAGTCAGTCTGCCTGTTCTGCTCCCCACTCTGTCTCTGGTGAATCCTCTCAACCCCTGCACCTCTGGCCTGTACCCCAACCCTTGTATGCATAAATACATAAATCTTTGAAAAAAAAAAACTAACCACAGGAAGTTCTTTTGTTAGTTTGTTTTTAGGGGAGCTGAGGAAGGGGGAGCTCCTTCTCACTTCTAACTAATGCTAGATTGGATTTCCGTTTGACACCCACAGTCTTCCTCCTCCACCTGTTTGAACACAGCCAACCTCGCCCTCCCATCTGAGCAAAGGTCCTTCTGCTCTAACTCTACTCTCATTTTCTCTCTAACTCTACTCTCCGCCCTAGCTCGTCCTTAGTCTCACTATAATCAGATGGCTCTCACCAGGTCCACTAAGGAGAAAACTGAAACCATAAACCTCGCCCACGCCTGGCATCATAACCAGGCTATATCACTCTTCTCTCTGGTTCTTCCCTTTCCTTTAAAACCACTCCTTTATTGGGGACCATCTCAGAGCAAATATTCAAAAGCGAGTGTTTGTAGACTGAATGCATTTATTCTGTCTCTTCTCCAACCTTTTCCAATCACCACCTCTCTGTGAACTCAAAGGGGTTTGAGCCTTTGATCCTTCTTGTTCATTCTTAAAAAAAATGATATGCAGACATCAATTCTATTCCCTTTCCTATTCTTAAAATCATCTTTGAAGTATAATTTATGTACCTCAATATACATAAATGAAAATGTAATAAAATTTAACTGTTTTTAAGGGCACAAATCTATGATTTTTAGCAAATTTATGGAATTGTGCAAACATACAATTCAGTTCAGGAGTATTTCCCTCACCCCTGAAACACACTCTCGTGTTTATTGGAAATCAATTTCTATTCCTCAGTCACAGTGCCAGACAACCACTAATCTGATTTCTGTCTCCACAGAGTTGCCCTTTCTGACTATTTCGTATAAATGGGTTATATGATATGTAATATTTTCTATCAGCTTCTTTCATTTAGCATGTCTTTTTGCTGAATAGTACGCTATTGTACTAACACTATACATTTTATTTCTTCACTTACCAGCTGATGGATAATTGAGTGTTACCATTTTTAGGCTAGTACAAATAATAATGTGATGAATATTCAAATACAAATCTGTGGGTGGATGTATGTTTTAATTTCTTTACATAGAGTCCTAGGGGTGGAATTGCTGGGGGGTATAGTCAGTTTATATGTAACTTTTTAAGAAACTGCCAACTTGTTTCAAGTGACTATACCGTTTTACATTTCCACCGGCATTGTAGGAGGGTTCCAGTTTCTCCATATTCTCACTAACACTTATTATCTGTTTTTTTTTTTTTTTACAGCCATCTGAGTAGGTAGAAAGTAGTATCTCATTATAGTTTTAATTTGCATTTCTTTAATAGCTAATGATGTTGAACAACTTTTCATGTGCTTTTTAATCATTTGCAGAGCTTCCTTGGTGAAATGTCTATGAAAATCTTTTGCTTTTTTCAAGAATGGGTTCTTTCTTTCTCTTTTTTAAACTGAGTTGTAAGCGTTCGTATATGTACTGAAAAAGAGTTTATTTTTTCAGATATGCAATCTGAAGACCATTTCTTTGAGTCAGGAATTGTTTTTTTATGTTTTCCATATTATCATTAGACTATAAAATTTTAAAATCAAATATTTTCTTTTATAGATCATGCTTTTGGTGTCCATTTAAGACCTCTTTGCCTAATCCAAGTGTTGTGGGATGATTGTTTGTTTATGTCCTCTCAAAATTCATATGTCAAAACCTTACTTCTAATGAATCAGGAGGTGGGCCTCTGTGAGCTAATTAGGATTAGATGAAATCATAAGGTAGAGCCCCCATGAATGGGATTCGTACCCTTAAAAGAGTTGCAAGAGAACTTGCTTTCTCTGTTCTCTTCCTCACCATGTGAGAATATTACAAAAAGTCAGTGGTCTGCAACCTGGAAGATGTTTTTCACAACACGCTGCAACCTGACTCATACTTCCAGTGTCCAGAACTGTAAGGAAAAAAAAAAAAAAACAACTATTGCTTATAAGCCAGTCAGTTTATTTTGTTATAGCAACCTGAGCTGACCAAGACCATAAAGATTTTCTTCTTTATTTTCTTTCAAAAGTTACATAGTTTTAGCTTTTTGATTTAGGTGTATTATCTTCTGTTTCTTTTTCCATATCCTGGAATTTCTATCCTAGTCACTCCCTTCAAGCTTTATTCTTACTCAATTTCATAGACTGGGTATGCATCTCTAGAACTCAACTAGAGCCAAATATGTTCTAAAGGGGGGTTGAGGGGTGGGGATTAGATGTATCTAACTAAATGAGCTAAAAAGAGAGAATGAGCCAGGAGAGAATGAAGCTGAAATGAGAAAGGCAGAGAGAACAGAAAATTGATGAAGGAAGATCAGTGAGGAAGAGCCCAGAGTACCCTGTGGAAGCGAGTCTCTTTGCAGAGTAGGAACTGAGAGTATAAAGCGAGAGGAGAATTTCCTATTTCAACTTCCACACTCTGATAGAGAAAAATGTCAAAGAACTCAAGAGAGGAATTAGCTCTGGACAAGATACATGGAGGAAAAAAAACCTCCCAACTGCTCAGATGACAAGATTTCTCCCTTTTGCTCTATAATCAGTAATTCCATCTCATATATACTAGTTTTGTTGATTTGGCTAAATTATGCTAATATCTGAAGGCAAAAAATATGGCATGTTGTCTTCCTATAGCTTTTAACTTAGTGAACAGATGAAATGTTCTCAACAAGCATCAGAGAAACATTAATTGGGAAGTCTGCTGCAGAAGCATCAACATAATCAAAAGATAACTATTTTCAACCATATAGGAACCTAGTGTATGACAAAGGATGCATCTCAAATAAATGAGGAAAATATAGATAATTCAATAGATAATTGTTCTGGGAAAATTGGATGGGCATCTAGAAAAAAGATGTGTTGGATTCATGTCTCACATCTTACACCAAAATTAATTCCTACATAGAATAACATCAGAGGATTAAAAAAAAAATCTTGGAGTGAATTAAGTCTTGCTATATATGACACAAAATATTGAAGCATAGAGAAAAATACTGACCTAACTTGAGAAAAATCTGCCTGGAAAAAGCTTTATAAACAAAACCACAAACAACCAAATAATAAGGTGGAAATATCTGCAACTACTGTCATAGATAAGGACTTAGCAATGAACTTTAAAAAAAAAAAAAATAAGAAAAAAAATAGTAACCGAATAGAAAAATAAACAAAGCACTTAAGTTATTTTATAAAAAATGGCCCTTAATTCTATGAAGATACTTTGTCCCACTCATAATAAAAGGAATGTAAACTGAAACTATAAGAACCATTTAAAAATTATAAAATTGAGACCCCGGGTTCTCCCGCTCACAGGTACCCGCACATCCGGGCTTCGGAGCCCACCCCGCCCAGCTCCCAGTCTCAGGGGAGCGCGTCTCCAGTCCCGTCCCTGTCACCGCCCCCTACCTCAGGGCCACTCTTCAGCCGAGCTGTACCTTCAATAGTTTCCCTAAGGCCACAAAAATAAAATTAAATTAAATTAAAAAAAATAAAATAAAATAAAAGTCAAAAGAAAAAAAATTTAAATTGTAGTATTGGCAAAGAATAAAAAGTTTGATTACACTTTAATGATAGTATGTGGGGAAAAGGGGTGTGCTTATGTCTTTGCTGATAAAGGTTTAAGTTGGCATAATCTTCATAGTAAGTACTATGCACTGGTAAAACACATTGCAACCTTAGCTCCTACCAGTTTTTCTCTTGTTCAGTCTGAAATAACCACATTGACCTCCTTGTGCTCTTCCTCAAATATATTAAGCACACTCCAACACCAGGGATCTATGTACTTACCTTTACCTACTACCGCGGAAATACATATCAACTTTTTCCTTACCTTCTTCAGCTTTGGCTTAAAAGTCGCCTCTTCAGTGAGGTCTTTTATGATCACTCTACAGATAATACTGTCTCCCATCCCCTCCATCTTCTGTTCATTGCCTCTTTTTATTTTTATTTTTTTTTTTTGTTTTGTTTGTTTGTTTTTGTTTATACATGCACTGGGTACAGTCAGAAGCGCGGGAGGGTGAGAGAATTCACCAGAGCCAGAGCAGGGAGCAGAGCAGGCAGAAGGACCGAAGTACACTGCTGAGGGGAGCAGCGGGCGGCAGGGGAGGTCTGCGCGCCATGTGGGACCCTCCTCTGGTGGCCGGGGAGCAGCCGGGGATCGAACCGGCGTTGCAGAGGCCGCGGGCAGCATCTCAACCCAGCGCTCAACCGCTGCGCCACCGGGGAGGCCCCATTGCCTCTTTTTAAAGCCAAGCACTTGTATGACATTATTCTATGTATTTGTTTATTGTCTCTCCCCTCCAACTAAACCATAAGCCTTGTAAAACAAGGACTATATTGTGTGTAGTGCTGCCTCCCCAGTCTACAAGCTTCGCATGTAGTATGTACTCATAAAGTATATATATTGAATGAATGAACAAGCCTCTTTGTAGGACAACTTAGCAATATCTATTAAAATTTAGAGCGCAGGCCTCCCTGGTGGCCTAGGAGTTAAGTCTCAGTGCTATCTCTATGACTGCCTGAGTTAGATCTCTGGCTGGGAAGCTGACCCACACATGGTGCAGTAGACCTTTCCTGTCTCACCCACTGCTCCCCTCAGTTAAAATAGGTGATATCACAAATGAGGAGTCCTTTCCAAGAGCAAAAATTTGGGCTAAAGAACTTCAGAGGCAGGGGCCTAAACCTGATGGCACTAGGGGTTAAGTTTCAGTACTATGAAACTATGGGCAGCCACTTCATCATGAGTTTGACCCACAGGCCAGGAAGCTAAGTAACCCACATGGCACAGCAGGCCCCTCCTGTCTTGCCTGCTGCTCCCCTCAGCAGTGTATTTCAGTCAATCTGCCTGTTCTGCTCCCTACTCTGTCTCTGGTGAATCCTCTCACCCCCTGCACATCTGGCCTACACCCCAGCTCTTCTATGCAAAAATATAAAAAATTAATTAAAAAAAAATTTAGAATATACATACCCAGCAATTCCCCTCTAGGTATTATTCATAGTCATGCACTCATGCAAAATAGAGGATGTACAAGTTTATTTGCAATAGCAGTTTGTAATAGTGAAAGGGGAAAACCATCTAAGGTCAACTTTTAAAATACATCATCTATATCTACATAATAGAACACTTATGTAGAGATGAAGGGATCTCAAATTCTAAAAATTCCTTTGCTACCTTGGCAAATATACATGTGAGACATGAGCATCTTAAATCCCTGGTAATATCACTATAATAATAACCCCTTTAATAGAACTTTTAATTATAAAGAGTAAAGATAGGCAGAAAGTAATTATTTTTGCAGTTTCATTTAATCAGTATTTATTTCCTTTTAGAAAACACAGGATTTCTACCAAGTAAATAATATTCTAACAAGACAAAAGAGGCATTTGTACACACACAACTTTTTTCAACAATGACCTTCTCTTTGTAGATCTAAACTCATGAATAGGCCTAAACTGGCAGTAACTATTGTTCATATATTATGGATAGATTTCCGATTTTACAAATCAACTTCTTATATATAGGAAGAGGGTCAGGATTTCAGAATATCTTTAGTATATATTTCCTGATACCAGAAAGACAAATTCCCTTGCTGTCCATCGAATGGCACTCATTTGCAGCTCCAGAACATTCTGTAAGAGTATTCTGAGTATTAAATACATATTAAACAGAGTTAAATACATATAAAGACATAATGCAAATAGGATAATCCCTGGTTACAATCTTGTCAAACTACAATTTGCTTACTGTTCCTTAAATAAAAACTTCTACTTCCTATCTCTTCATTAATTCTCCCCATACCTCCCTTTGCCCTTCCTTTTCCTATACTGGGTTTCTATCCAATACAGGCAAAGTCCCACCTCTTTACTAAAGGATCGCTTTCCCTGACTTTTCTACCCTACAGCAATCTAGAGACTGACTCTATTTAGTCTTCATCAGTCACTTGGTCCTCATGTTTTGATGGCCTAATACTGTTAATTAACTTTTCACAAGTTTTTTACTTATCTTTCAGTTAGATTATAACTCTTTAAAGGCAGATCACTATATTCTATATTTCCTCTATTCCTCATGCACCTACATAGTAGATGCTCTAAATGTGTCATTCAGAAAAGTACCAGTCAATCCAACTATGACCCAATACCTACATATTAGTGTTCTTCATAGATTTTGCTAGAAACAATCTACATTCTTTATATAAACACGGATTTTCTGTAGCCTAATAAATTCTTTTAGGTTTAATATTAGAATTCATCAGCTGACTCTGTGTCCCAGCCACAGGACTGCAGCTGTTCATCCTGTGGAAACTCAACTTCTATGTCATAAACAAAATTTGGGTCATCTTTCTTCTTCTGATTTTTCTCAAAAAGTTCATCCATGATGCTCTTCCGTTTGGCAAGTTCCTTGTCATCTAGTTTGTTCAGGTCTTCCTCAGGATCAATGGTTGTTTCCCGTTTAATCTGTTCCATTGTTTCTGCCAAACTCTGCCCCCACAAGTAACCACGTAAAAAACCAAATAATTTCTCTAGCTGCCGTAGAGATACTTGTTCCAGGTAACTCTTGTGCCTGGGGTTATTCTTTAATTGTTCTGCAGCTCTGTTGCAATCTAGAAAAGAGAAACAAAACTATACATCACATACAACAAACTACTGATACACCACAAGCTACTCAAAGTATTATCTGCTTTTATAGCCAAGTAGATAAATGGCATTTTTGGAATGGTTTATTTTACAGAGCTATTCCTTTATATCAAGCTCTGAGTGTGGCCTAAAAAATCATTTTGAGGAGTCATTAACACTTTCAACTGGAGAAACTGTCTGAAAACAAACAGAGGTATTTATACCTCTTTGATATTATTACTAGTACTAAAAAATTATCAAGACTACAAGTAAAAAACACACTTGGAGGGAGAGAAGGGAATTAATATTGTTAAATAATACTATTTCATTTAACCCACCCTATCATTCTGAAAGGATGGGATTAGTAATTTCCTCTAAGATTAGCCAATTGAAGCTCACTGAGAGTAAGTAATTCAGCCAGAGTCATATGGCCTATAGAGCTATGATTTGAACTGAGGTCTGCTTAACTCTGAAGACCATGCCACTCCAATAAATGAGACTCAAATTATTTTTATTAAGTAGTTTACAGAATATCTAAGATATGAGGCAAGATAAAACATAAAGTACCTGAATACTTTGAAAAATTGCGGACTGGCATGATGCGCTGGCGACTTTTCCCCTTGGTTTCATGCTCATAGATTAAGATAATAGCTGGAGGCTGGAATCTAATTCCACATTTTTTAGCAGTGCACATCATTCTCACATACACTTCAGGGTAAATCAGAGGAAATCTGATGAAAATGTGTTAGTCATATAATGACTTCCTGCTAAAGGGGGAAAAGAATTAAGTGTTGAATAAATCATACTCCTCACTATTCTTCTTTCCCAGCAGATCTGGCTCCAGTCCAGTTCTAGAGATGCAGGCTTAGCCTGTCAAGTTCAACGTTTCAAGAGTAACCATGAAAGTTCAATTTGGCCCTGGGTTATTCTTAACCTGTTGGATCCCTGGTTACTTGAAGGATTTGTTCAAACATGAGCCTGCAAATGCTGTGAAGTTTGGATCTCTTAGTGTACTGTATTCAAAGATTGTATATGAAACCCTGAGTTGGTCCGAGATGTTCTAGAGTGGTTTTAATTTATTCAACAAGTTTATGTATAAGTACTCTCTGTGTCAAGGTCCAAGAGTCTTTTAACCTTAAACATTATGTCTTGACAGACCTGACCAGTCTCCTTTATACTTTTCCAATCATTTCACTTGAGTTTTTTAATAATTATTTATTTAATCTTTACCTTCCCTTCTGTATGTTCCATGAGGGCAGGGAACACATCCATTATTTACCACAATATCCCAACGCAATACCTGAAACATACCAGGCATTCCATACACACACACTGGTATAATTCAAAGTATTAATACTGTGTTGTCAGAAAAGTCATGATGCATTTTTGTTTGAAAAACAGAAAAAATACGTCATGACTTTTCCAACAACCCACTATTAAGCTATAACCTCTGTACATCCTCTAGGTGCATATAATCTAGAAACCTGATTTAAAAAAAAAGCAGACTGGCTGCAGAATCAGCCTCTACATATAAATGACAATAATGCTTACATGGCCTTGATTTCAACTTATTTGTCTTACTGTATGACATATATATTTTTTCAGTTATAAGAAGCACACTATTTTGCAGGTTAATATTTTCCATTCCCTCTTCCTTGGTTTGACCACAATGCCCAAACACAATGACAGGGACTGCTTTAGATGTGACTACGAACCTGGAGGTAAAGTAACATAGGGGGATAATTTTATAAACTCAGTTCTCTTAGAGTCTCACTATAGTGACATAGTTATTTAATACATGTTCATTGAAGAAAGAAAACTGAGGGGTATAACTAAGGAGGGGGGTGAAGGATATATAAAGCAATCATCCTTGATTCCTTCCAGTCTTCATTCTAGGTATATAGTATGATGAATGCAATTGACACTCAATAATGTAGCTTTCTTTTTCTACTACAGACTCTTTTTAAAATAAAATTTTTATAGCTTATTAAGGTGTGTGTGTTTTATATGCTATGTAAGCATGGGGGAAAGGACATTAGGCATATGCTAAGTTGTTATTACTAGCTATGTGATGGGCAGTGGGTTATGTGGGGAAAGGAAGATAATAGACAATACAATCTGCAATAAGAAACCCCCCCAAAATACAAAATATAAAATAACTATGAGGCTTATAACAAAAACCTGTTATCTTCTCTACAGGTAACCAGTTTCAATTATTTTAAGTGTTTCTTCTAAAACCCCTCATTTCTTTCCAAATTTCCTAATAGCGAGTATATACTAGTATTTTCAGTTTTAGAGAGCATCTTCTGACATCTTTCCTCTTTGAGGTATCTGTCCTGGGTCCCTCTGTTCTGCTGTAGCCAGCACTGAACGCTCTCTAGGCTTACTTACAAATTCAAGTCATGAAGCTAGACAGCACATTTAACTCTTTTTTATTAGACACTGATACTTTTCTCCCTAGATATCAGTGAATGTCATCATCTTGTCACTCATCCTCCACAATACCAAACAGTGTTCGTATTTTGTCTACAGCAGACAATCCTTCCCTTACTCACACCCCCACTTGTGCAAGGCTGACTTTCTTACCCTTAGAAAAGCACTGAAAGTGCATCTTCTGCAGGCCAACGTCTAAAACTGCTGTGAGGGGGTTGTTTCCATCCAACTGCGATGCACGCAGGAGCACGACATTCGACTCAGAGGCCGGGCGGAGCCTGGCGATGCAGGAAAAGGCGACGGCTACGGCCCGGCAGACGTCACTGCTGGGTGACCTCCCCGGCAGGAGGTCGGAATCCGCAAATACCTGCAAGCGTGGAGGCGGAGGCCCAGAGCAAACAGCCTGCTAGGCTCCCTGGACAGCGCGCGGGTCAGATCCTAGCTGGCGGGGGGGTGGGCGGAGCCTAAGGAGACGTTCCCACAGCAACAGCCCTGGCGCAAGTCACGGCGCTTGCGCGGCTCTGCGCCCCGCCCCGCCCCGAGTGCAGGGGGCGGGGCAGCGAGGGGCGTGACCGAGGGCGTGACCGAGGGGGCGGGCCGGGCCGCGGAACCTGCGCGGCGGGGGCCTGGCGAGCGGGGAAGCTGCGGACGCCCGGCGTGCGCGCACCGCGACTTCCGCCCTGCTGCGGTCCCCCGGAGCCGGGAGAGGCGTGCGCAGGCTTCGCGTCCGCGTGTCGTCCCCGCGCGTCCTCTCGGGCGCCCGCTCCCCGGCGTCCTGGCAGCTCGCGCCGTGACCGCCCAGGCTGGGGCCTGGCTGCTTCTCTGGGCGACGGGTGGGCTGGCCTGCACCCCCGCCTCGGCCTTTACCTCCGCCCGCCCCGACGCTGGTAAAGGAAGCGATGGGGCTGCGGGAGTACGCGCGCGGTTTGAGGACCACGAGGGTGGGGAGCAGTTCTGGGCCTCGGCGAGCGACCCTAGAACTGTAGGGTGAACCGGAGGAGGCCGACAACAAAGGCCGCGTGCTCCTTCCATCTCTCTTCTCTCCCCGCTCCGCACCGCCTCCCCAAGCTCATTGCTATGCGGCTGCACCTGGGTGCCTGGAGAGACAAGTTTTGGCGTTTCAAGGCGGGACTGGCGGCACTGTTGCTAAAATAGCACAGTCGTGAAATACCTTGGGATGCTTTGGGATGCGCACGAAGTCTCTGACCACCAAGGGACCAGCAAGGCCTCAGTGCTCTGTGAGGTTTGAGAATCCGAGTTCAGAATAGAGACTGGGGGAGGGGGTGGGGGGCGCGGGTGGAGGGGTGGCTGTGGAAAGGAAAGGGCTGAATTTGTTTTCAGAACATTTTTGAACATTTTTTGGGCTGGGATTTTAGGACTGACCGGGCAAGCGAATAGATTTATTTCTTTAAACCCAAGTCGGGGCTAGAGTGCTCTCTGGGTGCTGTGATCCACTTGTATAATAGCTTTTGGTAGGGGAAGGAAAGTCAGTACAGATCAAGTGAGTTCTCTGTCTGCCAAATGAGAATATTAGGCTAGTATCTGTGCACTTATTTCGTGTTTAAGTGTTAAATTTCCAAAAGTATTGAAAGAAAGGATAATGGAGCCAAAAATAATTTTTAACAATTGGATTTGGTGATCTCTTAAGAGTCTTCCAGCTGTGGAAGGGTTCGTTTTTCAGAACCAGTTTATGCCACAATCACCTTATAAAGTTACATTTAAGAGAAAAAATCTTGAAGGTGACTTTAGGAGCAGCGAATTCATTTTGAAAATGGTACTTTTGCCCTAAAATCATGACCAATCTAGTATTTACGATAATGTTTGTAAATCACTTGTGCTCTCTTTATTTTAGTGTTCTTTCTGTATACTTCTAGCCTTTATAATGGGATAAAGTTCTGTAGCAAGGTGCCTGACATAGTTGGTGATTATTAGTAACTGAAATTTTAATTTTGTGATGCTGCCATTGAACAATAGTTTTAATTTCTGAATTCTGCGTGGAGTCAATATGAGATTTCTGATTATTCTGACTTCTAAAGGAAACCGTTTGAACCTTTAAAAATCCTCCAGTTTTTTGAATCCCACCCAACATCTTCAAAAGCCATCTCTTTTGCAGAATATATCAATATAAATGCCAGTATATTTCTAATACATAATTTTAATGAAATGGGATTAGAACTGAGATCTCCTGGATCTTAAGCCATTCTGTTCTTTTTGGTGTCCTGGGATCACATGAATAAAGTGTTAGTAATGTTAGTAATAGAAACAATAGAGAACTTACTATGTGGTAGTCCCTGTTTTAAGAACTTCGTCTATTAAGTTTGCATGGCAGCTAGTAAAGAAGTAACCTGTCTTGTCCACAGCCACACAGCTATTGAATATATTAAGTCACACTAGGCCATCTAATTCCAAAATCAGTGTTCTTAACCACTATGCTATGTTTGAAGTATATTTATGTGTAGTTCAAATTGCTTAAGTTTCTAGAGTTTTGTTTTTAGGTTTGTTAGATTTCTTCAGGGCAAGTAAAGCCTATTCGTACAATTATTTTTTAATTATTTATTCTTTCATTGAGTGCTTATTTTATAAAAAGAAAAAATATCTTGATTCTTGTAGGCATAAGGTCCACTTGTTCTGAAATTACGTTGAGGCAAGATGTTTTGAAAGATGGTTTCCACAGGTAAGTTTCCCATACTTCCATCAAAATACTGTTTCATATAATTTAGAACAAAAAATCAATAACTGAAAAATGTGTGAACTGAAAAATCACTTGCTTTATCAGTGACGTATTTCTCACAGTGTGAAATAGTGGTTAAGATAACTGGTGAAGAGAAGAAAACAGTTATTTACCATGCTTACATATTTACATATTACCAGAATCTGTGTATACAATATTAAATTTACAAAGGTTGTGAGATAGATGATACTTTTGTTGTTTTTCAGGTGCAGGAACTAGGGTTCAGAGAATTTGAATAATTTGGTACAGGTTAGGATGGCATAAGAGGTTAAGACAGCACTATGAAGCTACCAGTATCCACTGCAGTACAAGTTATATTCTGGCCAGGGAGGTGACCCACATGGTGCAGCAGACCTCTCCTGCCTCGCCCGCTGCTACCCTCAGCAGGGTATTTCAGTCAGTCTGCCTGTTCTGATCCCCACTCTGTCTCTGGTGAATCCGCTCACCCACCGCATCTCTTACCTGCACTCCAGTTCTTGTATGCATAAATAAATAAAATTTTTTTTTTAAAAAAGTCCCTTCAGCTAGAAAGCTCAGGCAATTATAAAGAAATTATAATTAATTTCAAATTAATTTTGTGTCTGGTATAAGGTGAAGCCAGAGTTCACTTTTTTCTATATAGCTATCTAGTAGTTTCAGTAGCATTTACTGAAAAGACTTCTTTTTCCCATCATATACTATTGGCACCTTTACTAAAAATATGTATCTGTTTTTGGATTCTGTTCCTTTCCATTGATCTTTCATTATTTTCACACTAATACTATTGCTTATGGCATGTGAATTTATGAAAGATCTAATGGTTGATCCTGACTTCTTATATTTAACTGGACATTATAACCTTTTGAAAAACTAAGTTGAAATAGTTTTTCCATAATTTGAATATAATGTTGTGCTATCTCATCTGATAAGCAAAGAGATTTACTTTAAATATACTTGTCTTACAGAGATCTTGTAATAAAAGTGAAATTTGGAGAAAGTATTGAGGACTTACAGACTTGCCGACTCTTAATTAAACAGCTCATCCCAACAGGACTTTTTGTGGATCCATATGAGTTGGCTTCCTTGCAAGAGAGAAACATAACAGAGGTACCCTATTAGAGGATTTTTTTTTTTTTTTTTTTAAAGATTTATTTATTTATTTATTTATACGTGCAAGCACTGGGTACAGTCAGAAGCGCGGGAGGGTGAGAGAATTCACCAGAGTCAGAGCAGGATGCAGAACAGGCAGAAGGACCGAAGTACACTGCTGAGGGGAGCAGCGGGCGGCAGGAGAGGTCTGCGCGCCATGTGGGACCCTCCTCCCGTGGCCGGGGAGCAGCCCGGGATCGAACCGTCGCTGCAGAGGCTGCAGGCAGCTTCGCAACCCAGCGCTCAACCACTGCGCCACCGGGGAGGCCCTAGAGGATTTTTTTTAAAGAAATTCTTTTAGGGAGTATTCTTTAAGAAGTGAGTGATACTTGTCATACTTTTCAGTAATAACTGAATTGAACACGTTAAATGCTTTTAGGAAGAATGTGTCATAGTTTAGCAACTAAGAAAATTATATATGTCTTGAGAAGGTTAATGATTAATAATTAATGCGTCAGCAGCAACTTTGTTAAATTTGAGGGACAGCTATCCCAATATCCGTGTAATTTGGATATGGGAGTGAAGGAAACTAATATTTATTGGATATCTATATGCCAGAGAGCTTCTTTTTTATTTTAAAGGAAGCAAGATAAAATTAAATTTTGAAGAACTGGCCCATACTCTTTATGTCGATCAATCCTTTTAACAACTCTGGTGATATTATCTACATTTTGTCTGTAAGGAAACAGGTACAAAGAAGCTGAGTAAATTTTTCAGGATTGCATAAACTGGAGTCAAGAAATGAAGGGTTGGCTAATTGCAAAGTTGGTGCTCTTTCCAGACATGGAAAGGGTTAAGGGTTTATCTGACTTTGGTTATAGTTTCCCTAACTTTGATCATTGTCTCCTGGGAACTCTTAATTTAGTACGTTTATATTGGGCACGGATTGCTTCCTAGGTTGCGTCTTAACCCCTATATTGGACCCAAAAGCCTGTTTTTAATGATTCAGATGAGTCCTATTAAGAAATTTGGGCACGTGTTATCTTAGTTCACAAGATTATAATTTATATATGGATGAAAAAAGGCAAAATAAATAACCTGTAATTAATTATGATGGTAGTTTATTTGTAACTGGTTTAGGCCAATTCTTTCACCTATTTGAATTATTTTAATTACTTTTTAAAGATTTATTTTATTTATACAAGAACTGGGGTACAGGCCAAACGTGTAGGGGTGAGAGGATTCCTCAGAGACAGGGCCGGGAGCAGAACAGGCAGAAGGACTGAAAACACTGCTGAGGGGAGCAGTGGGGAGACAAGTGTTTTGGTAAACATTTAGCCAGACAAATCATAAAAAGAGATTAGAATTAATATCCCAATATTAGAAAAGTATTACACACTTCATTTTCACAAGGTTTTACATTTTTAGATTGTTGTTCAAAGGTATCTTTACTGTCTTAATTGGTGGATTTTTTTTTTTTTTTAAAGATTTTATTTATTTATTTATACAAGCACCGGGTACAGTCAGAAGCGTGGGAGGGCGAGAGAATTCACCAGAGCCAGTGCAGGGAACAGAACAGGCATGGCAGGAGAGGTCTGCGCACCATGTGGGACCCTTGCTGGCAGCCGGGGATTGAACCGGTGCTGCAGAGGCTGCGGGCAGCTTTGCAACCGCTGCGCCACCGGGGAGGCCCTGCTGAATTTTTTTTTTAAAGGAGCACTAGTTCATGAAAAAAAGACTTGGTAAATGTTATACATGCAGTACAATTTTATAATAGCTTAATTAATTTTACTTTGCTATGGTTATTTGTAACATGTAGTTGAGTGTTATGAAAAAATGTGGACCCTTAAAAAAAAGGGGGGGGCCCTTGTCTGTTACAGTCCAAGTTTAAGATTAATTTTTGATGCATAATTTAAATTTCTTAATAACATGCTATTATTCTGTGGTGAAGATGAAATAATGAATTATGATTTTTGCAGATCAGCCACCTTTTAGCAGTAGATAAAGTGAGATGACTCAAAGTAATGAGCTTTCTGCTAGTCATTGAAAGTATTCAGGTAACGGCTAGCTACTTGAAAAATATTCCCATTAGGGTAGTGATTTAATGTGATCACCTTAGGGGTTCCTTGTGACTCATAGGTTATATAATTCATTGACCTTTGCTAGGGAGATCTGTTAGTACATGAATGAGAAAAGGAACAACACCTGAAAGAATGTAACAATTGGTGTCACCTTCACATAGAATTAGGATACTTGCTGAAATGGGAAGAAGTTAATGCTGTTTTTTTCTCTGAGATATGTCAGGGATTTGCACAGAGAATCTGCATTGCTTATAGAAAGCATGTTCATACACAAATATTTATATGTGTGTATGTATGTGTTTATATATGTATATATAGATACTTTGTGTGCATCTATGTATTTATACATTAATGTGTATGTCATATATCAATGTGTACAATATACATACACATGTAATTTGGAACTAATTTGTACATTTTTACTTTTGGTGTAGAATACTGCTTTTTAAATGATTTTTAGCATATTTAAAAAATTTTTAACATTTTAAAATTTTTTGCCATTTTTTTCTGTTAACTTTTTGTACCCAACAGAGTGTGCACCTTCCCTCTGACTTCCTGACCATAGTGCTGTCTTACTCACTATGATCTTTCTTACTCCTGAAGGGCAGGGAATTACCAGAGTAAAACCGGCCATTTTAACCCAATCCAGAAATAACTGTTTTTATCATTGTTTTCATTCTTTCTGAATAATGCTACAGAATTTCTCTCAGTACCTGTTTTGTCACTTAATCAAAGACAGATAAGGAAATCACATAGAAATAATTTTTATTGTGGGGAAATTTAGCATCTTGAGTATAATTTCATCAATTTTCTTTTAGTAAATATGTTTTCAGTAAATTCAGCTCACATCTTGTGTTTTCAACTTAAAATTGAACATGGAAGGGGAATGGATATTATGTATAACAGGTAAATTTTGCATTTCTATCCATCTGTATAACAATCTTCTGGTTTTATTTTTGTTTTTGAATCTGGATTAATATTTGTTTTCTGACAGGCAGTAATGGTGTCAGAAGACTTTAATATAGAAGCTCCCAACTATTTATCCAAGGAATCTGAAGTTCTCATTTATGCTAGACAAGATTCACAGTGTATTGATTGTTTCCAAGCTTTTTTGCCTTTGCATTACCGCTATCATCGCCCACATAGTAAAGATGGAGAAACTTTTATTGTAGTCAAGAAACCTGATTTATTGATGTATTGTGACCAAGGTGAGTATTGCAAGTCTTTTCTGAGGATTGAAAATAAAAATAATGATATTATGGCAAGTCTGAAGGCAAGGACAGGGATGAGAAAAGAGATCTTTTTTCTTTCTTTTTAACTTTTGATTTCAAAATAAAGTACAAATTGAGAAAAACTTCACAAATACATAGTGAGTGAGTTATAAGGCAAATACTACCATCCAAATTGAGAAATAGAACTTTGTCAGTTACCTAAGCCTCAGTTGATCAGTGTATCCTGTCCCAATCATAACCACCTTCTTTCCTGTAGGACTAACACACTGTCCTGACTTTTAATCACTTCCTTAAGTTTTCTTTATACTTATATCACCTACGTAGGCATTCTTAGACACTACAGCTTAAAATGGTATTGCCCATTAAAAAATTTTATTTCCATGAAGTCTCTTAATTTACAAGAATCTCATCTATTTATCTTTTTTAAAAAAAATTTATCTGTTAAGGAATTTGGGTCATTTGACCTGTTTCTCATAGTTGGAGTTTTGATGACTGTGCTCATGGTGCAGTTCATCTGACCTTTTTATTTCCTGGAAATTGGTAGCTGCCCCAGAGGTGTTATGAGATTCAAGGGTCTTTTTTCTTTTTTTGACAAGCGTGTAGATGGTCCTGTGCTCTTTTATGAGTAGTCATATAATTTCTGGTGGTTTTTTTGCTACCATTGATCCTCATCCCTTTGCTTCTGTCTCTTTCTTCATGCTGATATTGTAGGACTTACACTACATATATTTTGGTGTTTACGCCAACTTAATATATATTACATATATGTAAAGGCTCTGCAACTTTCCCCTTCAGATGACACTTTATCACCTAGCTTGTTGTTAAGTGTTGTCCATGAGGTTTTGGTGTTGAGTGTAATTGCTATTTCTGTGCTTGTGTGTTGATTTGAGTAAATTAAAATAACTATGATTTCACCATTTTCAGACTACTTAGTAACAAGCCCTTTTTAAATTTAACCCCTTTCTGGTTTTGGTTATACTTTTTTCCAAATTTGGACTGATGAGAATGTTTACAGAAGTCAGTACCACTGTTATGAAAGACTGGCATATAGGGAGGTTTAAGTCATATACTTGTTGCTATCATACATTTCATGTTGAGAAAATAAAGTGTTCAGCTACATTAGTTTTGTTCATCTAACCTAATTTTCTGTTTCTGGTGCCTTTTACTTACTCTAAATAATTTCTGAAAAAGTGTCTCTTCCAACAGAAAATTATGCAGTTTTTTGTTTCAAGTGTTCTTGATATGGGTGTGTTTGTTCTGTGGAGATGTAACGAGTTGTATAATTAGGATCTGTCCACTTTCTGAGTATATGTTATACTTCAAAAAATTTAAATTTTAAAAAGAGTAGTCTCAAAATGTAATGGGATTTGTTTTGAATTCATGCTCAACTTCAGCAGTCTTTATTATAACTTTATAGGCCTTCACTAAGCAGGCCGCTAAAGTAAAACATCATGTGACAGATAGGTCCAAATCATATACGTTGTATATGAAAATATTTGAATATTAAAATCCCAACAGGAATGACCCCATTTAGCCTCTGCTCTACTCTACAGGTTTTCTGATTGGTGTTCTACCTTTTTTCCTCAGAGTTTCCAATTTTGAAATGCTGGTCTCAGTCAGAGGTGGCAGCTCCTTGTGCTTTGAAGAGTAAGGATATCTGCCAGTGGAACAATATGAAATATAAATCAGTAAGTTAATATTTTATCTTGCTTTTAGATCATGCAGCCAATTTTAAAAATCTGGTATTTTGCTACATCAGGGGTAGCATTTTATGTTCTACTATAGAAAGCTGTGTTTGGTTTTGGTGTTGTTTCTTCACTGTGGATGGCAACAATGGTTGGTTCCTCATTTGTATAGTGTCAGAGAATCATTTTTGGAGCTAGAGATTTGGGGTTAGTCCCAGAGCTTAAGTATAGTTGATGTACTTTATGAAGTATGGAATGGCAAAGAAAAACAGTAGCATATGAATTAAAATTTATTTTAAAATTTTTAATTTTTGGTAAAGTGGATTAGTTGACTTCAATACATTACACAGAACAAATGACAAAAGAAAAACAAAACTCAACATAGTTACTATTTAAACTGTGATTTATAGGTGGTTACATTGTTATTATATAATCTAAATCCAGGTTGTTTCAGGCCATTTTTATTGTTTTACTTCCAACTTGTTTTTAGTGATTAAATTAGGTAGAGTATCAATATTTCTGTAATACTGACTTTGTCTAAGGATGCTACAGTTTTCTTCTTAACTTCTTCAGTTAGCATAATCTACTTTCTTTTCTTCAGAGTGGTAAGTCTTTGTACAGTACATCTTTCCTCTTATTTTCCTACCCTCTGTTCTTTTATGAGTTGCCTCTTAACTGATGCTTGTATTATCTGTCTTTCTCTTTGTTCCTAATTCTCTCTAAGATCTGCTTTCTTGGTTAAATGGCACAATCTGTGTCATTATTTTACAATTTACTTTTTTTTTTCTTTTTAAGATTTATTTATTCATTTACCCAAGAACTGGGGTACAGGCTAAATGCACGGGAGGGTGAGAGGATTCACCAGAGACAGACCCTCGCCAGCCGGCCTGGATTGAACCAGCGCTGCAGAGGCTGCAGACAGCTTCACAGCGAGGCGCTCAACTGCTTGTGCCACCAGGGGAGGCCCACAATTTACTTTTTTTTTTTTTTTTTGTGGGACCCTCGCCGGCAGCTGGGGAACGAACCGGCGCTACAGAGGCTGCGGGCAGCCTTGCAGACCAGCGCTCAACCACTGCGCCACCAGGGGAGGCCCACACAATTTACTTTTTAAAGGGAGTCAAATGAGGGGCCTCCTTGCGGTGCAAAGGGTTAAGTCTCAGCACAATGAAGCTGTCCACAGCCACTTCAGCACCAGTTCGATGCCCAGTCAGGGAGCTGACCCACATGGCACAGCAGACCTCACCTATCTTGCCCCTTCCCCTGTTCCCCTCAGCGGTGTATTTCAGTCAATCCGCCTGTTCTGCTCCCCACTTCTGAATAAATAAATGAAAATCTAAAAATAAAAAAATAAAAGGAGTCAAATGAATTTATAACAAAAGTAACTAACTGTAAAATAAACTTAAATTTTAAACCAGTAGGTGGGCCTCCCCAGTGGCGCAGCGGTTGAGCACTGGGTTGCGAAGCTGCCCGCAGCCTCTGCAGCGAACCGCCGGAGGAGGGTCCCACATGGCGCGCAGAACTCTCCTGCCGCTCACTGCTCCCCTCAGCAGTGTACTTCGGTCCTTCTGCCTGCTGTGCTCCCAGCTCTGGCTCTGGTGAATTATCTCACCCTCCCGCGCTTTTGACTGTACCCAGTGCTTGTATAAATAAATAAAAATAAATCTTTTTAAAAATAAATAAACCAGTAGGCAACATATTTTTCACTCAGATAAGTATAAAGCATATTTTTTCATAGATTGTGGATATATTTTTTTATTTTTTTAATATTTATGCATACAAGAACTGGGGTGTAGGCCAGAGGTGTGGTGGGGTGCGAGAGGATTCACCAGAGACAGAGTGGGGAGCAGAACAGGTGGATTGACTGAAATACGCTACTGAGGGGAGCAGTAGGGGAGACAGGCGAGGTCTGCTGCACCATGTGGGTTAGCTCCCTGGCCAGGGATCGAACTGGTGCTGCAGTGGGTGCAGATAGGGCTGAGACTTAACCCCTTGCACCATCAGGGAGGCCCAGAGTAACAAACTTTTAAAAGCTACTTGGGGAGAGAAACAGCAAAACAGGAATGATACCTTTAGTTTAGTTGTTGCTTTAATGTTTTTCCTCTAGGGCTTCAACTGCATTCTAGTAATGTAGAAGAAGAGGTAAATATTTATATAGATTACAGAGGTGACATTGGGATATAATCACTTTTTTTTTTTAAGAACATACTCTGAAAAGTAGAAAAAAATCAGCACCATTAGAATTTAAGATTTGTGGGAATTGAATATGAGTCTATTAATAAAATGTTGAATCCAAAAGAATTATTCAATCAGTAATACTATATGTGTTATTGCACTGGCTAAAACATATTTAAGAGAAAAGAATTAAAAATGAAAGAAATGGTGGTCTAACTTTGGGATATTCATTTTAAATGTCTCTATTCTGCTTTCTTCATAGGTATATAAGAATGTGACTCTACATGTTCCAGTGGGACTAACTATACATACCTCTTTAGTATGTTCTGTAACTCTGCTTGTTACCATCCTGTGTTCCACTTTGATCCTTGTAGCTGTTTTCAAATATGGTCATTTTTCCCTATAAGTTTTATGCTATTAAATGCATTCCATAAACCTATGTAAGATCTGGTCATTTGTGACTAAAGGTGTTTTTCTAGAACTGTGGCATTATGTTTGTCATTTGCATTCATTTATGTCTAAAATTATGTTTACCAGAGGAAATTTTGGATCATTCTCAACTAATTCCAAAATTCAATTCTTTGTTGGGTAGACTTTTGAAAATCCTCAAGCATCAAGGGCCAGTAGAGGGGAAAAAAAAAAGAGAGAGAGCCAGTAGAGGAAATGTAATTCTGTTAACTTAATAATTTACTTTGTAAAAGCAACTTTTTTCATTTGGGTTAGAAAAATAAGTTCTTTATGTAGTAGAGACAAATTATTCTCATTTTGTAGATAGAAACATACCTGTTTAAGCTAAAAATTGAGGAAATCATTATAAATAAGTATAAAATAATTTAAATTAATAAGAGGTTTATTTAAACATTAAATTCATGAGAATATTACATCACTTATCCAGAGTTTCTTTTTTGTGTGTGAAGAAGTAATAGGGTGTAGGCCAGAGGTGTGGGGGGTGAGAAGAGTCACCAGAGACAGTGGGGAGCAAAACAGGCAAATTTTCTGAAGTACGCTGCTAAGGGGAGCCAGTGGGCAAGACAGGAGAGGTCTGCTCTGCCATATGTGGATTAGCTGACTGGGGATTGAACTCAGGCCTTAGGAGTGCTAGCTCTGAGATGTAACCCCTAGGCCCTTATCCATAGTTTCAAAAAAAAAAGTCTGAAAGCTAGGAAATTATTAATACCAAAATTGATTATTCCTTTAAGAATTTCTATCTTTTATGTTTTCGTTTTTTTTTTTTAAGATTTATTTATTTATACAAGAACTGGGGTACAGGCCAGAGGCATGGGAAGGTGAGAGAATTCACCCAAGACAGCGAGGAGCAGAACAGGCAGATGGACTGAGGACACTGCTGAGGGGAGCAGCGGGCGAGGCAAGAGAGGTCTGCCATGCCATGTGGGATGCTCCCTGGCAGGCCGGGAATCAAACCCGTGCTGCAGAGGCTGTGGACAGCTTCATAGCGCGGTGCTCAATTCACTGCGCCACTGGGGAGGCCCCTATCTTTTATGTTTTATAATTTCTTTTGACTATCTGAATTGACAAAAGGGCTTGGTGAAGCTAAGTACTAAGATTTAGTTCTGATTTAGTACTGAGTTTGCTAGAAAAAACAAATCACATTGTCACTTTAAAGGTAAATTTTGTTCAGTAGTACATTTGCCAGAAAAAATCTTTTTGTATCTCCAGATAATTGTTTTTAAGCAAAAGGTCCTGGTTTAATGTTATACTTCAAAAAAATAGAAAATAAAGTGTCACAAGCTAATTAAAAAAATAAAAGGGCTAACATGCCCTCTGTTCATTGAGAACAAACATATTCCACAGCAGAAACCAAAAGTCCAGGGTATGTTGGCATTGTTTTCTATAGAGTAATGTGATGTGATATTTATATATGCTATGACTGCTAAATTTCCTAAAACATCATATCCATGGGAATATATCTTTTATAATATGACATGTTTGGCTTGACTAGTCATAACATTTCCTTTTTGGAGGAATTTTGAGACTTGAATATTGAAAAAGGCAACCCAATGCTATAAAGCAAAATTATTAGAGGTCCTTAAAATGATTAAAATTTCAACCCTATCTAGTTTCATATATGTGCAGTGCAGTGTTTTCTTTTTTTTTTTTTTTATAGAGGCATGTTTTTTTTTTTTTTTTTTTTTGTTTGTTTGTTTGTTTGTTCTGTTCACACATGCACTGGGTACAGTCAGAAGCGTGGGAGGGTGAGAGAATTCACCAGAGCCAGAGTGGGGAGCAGAGCAGGCAGAAGGACCGAAGCACACTGCTGAGGGGAGCAGCGGGCGGCAGGAGAGGTCTGCGCGCCATGTGGGACCCTCCTCCGTTGGCCAGGGAGCAGCCGGGGATCGAACCGGCGCCGCAGAGGCTGCGGGCAGCTTCGCAACCCAGCGCTCAACCGCTGCGCCACCGGGGAGGCCCCGTGCAGTGTTTTCTTATAAGGAAGAATTCCATGTTTTAAAAGCATTTCTTTCACTATGGTATTAATAAGATGACATTGAAATACAGTTATTCATAAGTTAACATTGAGTAATTTCAACAGAAAACATTTCAGAATATAGTTAAACAGGTGGGGGGAACATGATGCTATTTAATCTCAAATGTATGTAGGGTGTGTGTGTGTGCACTTGTGTTGATCTATATCCTTTTTCACAGCAAAGCCAACTTTCATCTCTATTTAAACAAATTTTCAAGTTAATATTTGAAATTGCTTTGGACTGTGAGTCAACCATTTACTCCTTTTTTATAGCTATCTAGAAGCATAATAAAAATGTGAATGTGAATAAAAATTCTTTGATACTATTCTTGCAGTGGTTGCAGATGATACCACTTTTGATGTAATTTCTGAACTCTGTTATCTTCTTTGGATACTTAGAAAATGAGTAGGCTTTTTATCTTTTTAATCAGTCTTGTAATTCTGTGTATAGTTTTTAAGCCCAGGAAAATGGGGACTGTGTTCTTGGTAATTATGTGCCAGTATTTGGTTTCAGTTGTACAGTTTATTTTTCATAAAGTATTGTGTCATATTCTTTAGGATGCAAGTGACTAAGACACAGATTACCTGTTACAATGGTGGTAATGGGGTAGAGGGGTGATGTCTGTGTGCCTGTGTGTCACAACTACTCTACCAGAAACTTATTTAGCTAGATTTCATGATACATAGTTTGGGAACTGGTAAGATCTATTGCAACTCTGCTTGTCTTCCTGGACTGGTAGAAAGGATTATTTTCCACCCAGTTTGCTTCTGTAGGATATATAGCCCTTGGAATTTCTAGTCTTATGCAGGTCACAGTCTCAACTCTTTATTCAGACCCCAAACCTAGTCTTTGGTCATTTGTCTCCTATACAGCAGTAAACCCATAGAGACTTCTGAGATAAGCAAATGCCCTCAACCAACCCTGGGTTCACTGCCCTGCTTACTCCTCTGGTTTACTGTCCCTCTTCGGATTGAGTGTGGAGTTTGGGAGACAATCAGAGTTACTCCCCTTT